>NW_028301536.1:20915000-21020000 GCF_042242905.1 Orbicella faveolata | reverse complement strand
GCGCGAGCGGCGAAGAGCAAAGCGATCCGGCGGGAAGGAGTCTGGTGAAGAGGCGCCAAGAAAGTGAGCCTGCCCTGATCTCTGTAATTTTTTCATTTCTGCTTCGTCTGAGCGAAGTGAAATACCATTGGTCGAAAAGCGGGAAGGGCGAGAAAACTGTCAATCTATTATGTTTGATGAAGAGCGATTATATCCCCATGGAGTCGGTAATTTCCCGCACAATAAAAAGCAAGTCGTCGACATTTGGAGTCAGAGGAAGTTGAGTGCGCGTATTACTGATGTTTTAACAAAGTTGCAGTCTATTCCTGGTAAAATTTCAAACTAAAGAGGGAGCAGGAAATAGCAGTTGAAAGTATGAAAGTGAAGAATGATCTCGCAGTAAATTTTCCAATTTTTAAAAGCAATTGGAAAGAAGAAGCCTGAAAAAATCAGGGCTTCAACGGGATTCGAACCCGTGACCTCCGCGAATACCGGTGCGGTGTCTACAAAACGAAGACCTAAGACCTAAGAGCTAAGACCTAAGACCCAAAAACGAAGGGGTGTATACAAAACAAAGACCTAAGACCTAAGACCTAAGACCTAAAACCTAAGACCCAAAAACGAAGACTTGTTTTTTTCACAGGCCTATCAAACCAGAGACAGTCAAACCGGGTCAACGCTTTTCTTCAGACACCAACTGACGCGAAATCAATGGGTCTTCGTTTTGTAGATAAGGCCGGCTCGAACTACAAAACGAAGACCCTCGCTTAAATGCTTTGTTCGTTGTCAGCTGACACGAAATCAATCAATGGGGTCTTCGTTTTGTAGATAAGGCCAGCTCGAACTACAAAACGAAGAGCCTCGCTTAAATGCTTTTAAATGCTTTGTTTGAGTGTTATGCAATATCGCGGACCTTCGAGTGTCGAGGCAGCTTATTGTAGACTGTGGCGGATCACGCAGTTGTTTATTTATGTCCTCCGTTTCATCATATTTATAGTGTAGTGGGGAGGGTCGAACATATGCATAAGCATAAGCATATCAAAACCCTTTTTCATGCTTATACTTATGCTCATGTCACTGTTATGTCCAGTGGGCACATGGTTGGCATAAGCATAAGCCTAAGCGAAAGACTTTCAGCCAATCACCGAGCACTTTATGCTTATGCCAACATGTCCCCTATGGACATAACGGCGACATAAGCAAAACCGCGACATAAGCATGAAGTTTTAAATATAGCCCGGTTTATCGGCTAAGCCTGAGGTCAAGATAGCTGGATTGGCCTCCTTCAAGGTCGTTGTGTCTTGAACTCTGTAACTTCAACCTCGTTCCCAGGAGTGGTCTTTTCGCTTGTTTGGGGGCGTGGTTGCTGTAACTTTTAGACTTTGACTAAAAATGTTCAAAAATGTTCAAATGTTGTTGACCAGTTTTGGAATGTCATGGTTTTGCCCTGGATCTGTTCCAGTGCTCATTTTGACTAATCCTGCGTTTTGGCGGAAAACTTATATATTACAAGGACGATAAAGAGTTCAACTAAAGAGGCGACTGAGAAATTTGCGGATAGAGGTTTAACTCGTCAAGGCTGAATGAAAACGTCAACGGATGATATTTTTGTTTATCTGGTCGTGTTAGTCCACACGCCCAACAAACGACAAATTACAACAGAGCATCTAACTTTTTAATACGCACTCGTAGCGTTTCACGCCATCTTGGATTACATTCTTCTTTTTTCTAGTGCCAGTCCCCTATCGTTCTATAATAACTAGTTCCAATTCTCTACAGTCGACGCCGGTTTACTCTGCGAGACAGAGATTCCGGCCCCTTCTCTTTCTCTCGTCTCTCCCCGAGCAGAGAGAGAACGGGATATCTGAATCACAGGGTAATGTCGGTTATGATAACCTGGTGATCAGATTGTAAGCCCAAGATCAAATCATCTCCAGAACAAAAGAGATCTTGACTTGCAGCATTCTCTAAAAACCTTTTAACGAAGAGTATCCAAACTGTACATCATTACAAAGACTCGCTATGTCAACCAATTTAATCACTTTCGCATTGTAATAAGCCGTGTATGCAAATAACTCCTCCAGTGTAATACTAAAGAATAACAAAATTAACCGCAGCCTTGAATTGCCGAGAAGCACGTTATGTTTGCTAGAAGAAAGGTCATAATCATTTTTCTGAGGAGAAATGAATCTGATATCGGGATAAATGACATTCTTCTCGTTCGTTATTGAATACCTGAACAAGAAGAAAAATCAAACGAACAAGGACGCAAACAGTGTTTAACATAACTGCTAGTGATATTACGGTTTGATTAGTCTCAACAAACAAACATGTAATAACACTCTAAAACACTCCAACAACTGAGGAATTTGTTCTCGTGCTAGCAAGCTACGTCATGGAGAAGCTCACAATGTCTCCGCAGATGAAGGCTATTTTACTTTCTTTCAAAAAATTACCCTTTAAGCCAAACTCTTCCCAAGACGCTGAGGTATTGGACAGCTTAGACGGAGAAGAAAAATATGTGGACTTTTCCATCCCCAAAGAAAGTTTCCAATCAAGTTCCGCTTCTTCATGGAGCAACAAAGTATTCTTTTCAAAGATGCCTGAAAATAACAGTCAAAGTTGCCAACTTGAAAAATTCAGTTCAACAATGGCGAGAGAACTGAAAGGGAAAACTACAGGAGGAGCGACTAGCAATCAATCCAAAGGGGCTATTCTCCATCGAAGGAGGTCGTGGGTGGTTTCTAAACATATTCTGGCGAGGAGTAATACAGTGGATTCCTTACGATTGCAGAAGTTTGATGACAGTGCTTGCAAAGAAAGACTTAATGTTTGCGGCGAAGGAGCTCAAAAGAGTTTAACTTTACAAACCCCTTCAATTACTAAAGGGAATCTTGCTTTGGAGAAGAAGATGACATCAAAGAGTTCATCGATGGTCAGTAATAAACCGTTATCGCCTATTTTGAACCATAGTCCGCAGTCTGGTTATCGCGCGAACACAGGGCGGATAGGTATCAAGCCTTGCAGTGCAGTCATTAATCGAGGAAGAGATGTTAGAAAGACTGACAATGTGTGGGAGAATATGTCAGAGGAGAGAAAATTGCTTATCAACAAATGGCTTGCTCCTCAAGACCGTTAGCTGCCTGTGTATGCAGCTTGTAGTAGTTGTACTGTAGTACTGGGCCACACATGGCAAATAGTGATTAACATGAAACATAAATCGGAATAATGTGACATCAGTGTTAAATTTTTATCGTTCTTTGTGTCATTTTCAGCCTCCAACATCCCTCCCCCACTTAGCTTAAAATTCTTCGGAACTAGCTAGGCAAAAGTTTAGGCAAAAGTACCCAGACCCGGCTTGATCTGGAGACGAGCGTACTTATCAAGGGGTCACTGAGCGTCACTCTCGGTCCATAAAAATGTAAAAATTAAAGGAAACTATGAAGAAGTCATGGATACAATGCCTACATACATTTACTTGATCTATAATTGGTTTATTAAGTTGATAATTTTTGAAATAACTTTTTGAAAGCCTTTTTGAAAGCTCAAGTGGTACATCTACAGTGTGACAGGGCAAGTAAACAAAAATCAAATTACAGGCTGTTTATACAGACTGCTTATGAATTTTAAAATGGAATACATTTAATTAATTTTGATTGGCATTGGAAAATAATTATTATTATTTTAACTTGTACTTATAGTGTCAATTGACTTCTACAGTCTGTCGAACAAGGAAGCTGCCATTAAATGGGAGTTCACCATAATCACCAATCTCAAATTAACACCCAGTCAGAGTTGTTGCTCATAATATGTATAATATTAGTGAATCAGCAGTGCATTTTGGGTCAAGGTAATTTGGTTGTAGTGCTTCTTCAGTTAACATTTGAGTGTTGTGTTATGAAAAGGCTGTATTGCAATTATGCAGAAAGTATGTCACATGGTTTTGACATTCATAATTTTACAACAATCAGCTTGAGAATACCAAGAATGTTTTGCAAAATTTAACTTTAGTGGGACACGGATATTACGAGGAATGCACTGTAATTGGCTAGGCTGTAGTGGTGTCCCTGCCTAATAATAAATAGAGGATATTACACGGTGGCGAGAAGATATGAATTTTATGTTCGAGTGGCAAGAACATAAAATTCATATCTTCGAGCCAACGTGTAATGTTCTTTTTATTATATGGAGACTAAATATTGAAACCAATTCAACAAAAGCAAAAGGCGGGAATCGTGACCTCATTGAACGATACGACACTCACAAAGGTGACATACGGAAAACACGCCACTCGGGTCCCGGATGAAGTGGCGTATGGAATCTACGAGTAGTTTAGTTCCCAGTAAAACACTCTTCTCCATATAATAAAGAAATTTATGTATATAAGTAATTTAATAGGCCATATTCGTATTCTCGGTATTGGACTGGAACTAGCTTGCAATGGAGGCTCATGGGGTGGAATATTATTAAAAAGAGATAAATGTCATTTGCATTTGAAAAGACTCACCGCATTAGCCTCAGTTGCAAGCTAGTTCCAGTCCAATATCGAGAATACGAATATGGCCTATTAAATTACTTATATACATAAATTTCTTTATTATATGGAGAAGAGTGTTTTACTGGGAACTAAACCACTCGTAGATTCCATATGCCACTTCATCCGGGACCCGAGTGGCGTATTTTCCGTATGTCACCTTTGTGAGTGTCGTATCGTTCAATGACGTCACGATTCCCGCCTTTTGCTTTTGTTGAATTGGTTTCTCCATATAATAAAAAGAACATTACACGGTGGCTCGAAGATATGAATTTTATGTTCTCGTGGCAAGAACAATATCTCACTCGTTCGCTTCGCTCACTCGTGAGATATTGTTCTTGCCACGAGAACATAAAATTCATATCTTCGAGCCACCGTGTAATATCCTCTATTTAGTTAGGCAAAGTTGAATAAATAAATAAAAGATATTGCAAATATGAACAATATGATTTTAGCTTGCTAGTAAATAGGAATAGAGAGAAAAAAATCTCTGCAAATATTATAAGAATCATTTCAAACTGTTTTCAGCATCCCTCCTAGAAAGGGCTACTTGAAAAAGTTTGGCTGAAATGATACTCTGCCATGAAATCCCCTGCTACTTCTTGTACCAAAAAAGTTTATGTACACGTACGTGTAGCTTCAAGCTTGAAACCCCTTTCACATATCTACACTAGACCCATTAATTCTCTTTTCGTGGATAAATTAGCAATGAATGTTTAAAATCCCCGCCTTTTTGTCATACCTCACGCCTGATAAAAAGTGCACCTTGAGTCAACTATAGGGAGTCCCCTCAGCTTGATGCAATACAAAATAAAAAGGGTATTGCAGATCGTAATGTACACAACAAAAATAACAACAGTTTTCTTTCTTGGAAACGGAAATCACATTATTTTGTTCCTATCTTGGCAATTGTTTGTGTTCATTTCACTAGCAATGCAGAAATATTCAAAACGTATGTTGACAGGTACAATTTATAGCGGAGTTCCGGCGGCCCGAAGGGCCGCTAAGTGGAGCCCCATACTCATATGGGAAGGAAAAGGAAACCCATGAGTTGATTTTCTCATGGTTAACATGGCTAGCGGTATTGCTCGTGGGCGCGTACGCACGACGACGACGGAGTTGCCCAACATGGCGGTCATACTCCAAATAATAGGAACCTTAAGATACCAGGACAGGACGAGCTAGGACGGCTGCCGGAAGTAAATTAACTCAACCGGGCATGCGCACGAGAACTCTCGACTCATCTCTCTGCCGTCCTCATCTCGTCGAGGACGCCATTTCGCCCGACTAGCCGTCGTATCGAAAACGTGAGTATTTTGCTCTTGTTTTGCCTCAATAACTGTTCCAATCGACTTTAATTTCAGTTATATTGATAGGAATTTTTATAAGGTTCACAGTTTTCGTGATTGTAGTGTAGAACACTACGCTGAGATATGAAAATGTGAATAAAATATTCTTTGTCTGTTCGTTTGTGTTTCTGCAGTCACTGTTCAGACGCTATTACGAGTGTGCAAGCTCAATACAAACTGTGTGCATTATATTGAGAATACATAAGTGTAAGTACAGTCGATAAAATGTTGTAAAAATGAATGCCATGGAGCATCTATCGAGCAAATAAAATACACATTTTCAAACTGATGTTTAGTTTTTGTATGCTACCCGGAACTTGAAGCAGCATTTGTTTGATTTTTATGATGCTTGTTACAATTACAGATGGAAATTGAAACGTTCACCAAAAGTCAGGATTCTTCGGCGACAGAATTCCCAAACGCTTTAGTGGTAACTGAAAAGCCATCTGAAGCAGGTCGATCAGATTGTTCGTTTTTAGGCTGGCCTAAATCTATATATTATCTATCTCAAGTTTTGATTCCAGTTGTTTACATATCTCGCTTCTAGAACAAAAATAAGATTATACATACATCACCAGCCACTATGCCTGTTTGACAAGGCTTGTGTTTGAGATGATTGGACTGTAAATCTTTCTTGCAAAAAGTAGATCTACACAGTCTCTTAGATGCTAATTTGTCCATATTTACTCGATCGTGGATGCTGACTTGTATAACATTCATGAAGAAATGCTCACTCTGATCGAAATGTAGAGTGAAGGACAACAAAATTAAAAGATTAAGCAATTTTAATTTTTTGCTTGAAGTAAGCTTATTTGAAAATACAAAATAATTAAATCACGGGTTTCGAATTTAAGATACAAGGACCGCCAGAATTTCAATGTGTCCATAAAAAAAAAATACAATACAGAAACAGGCTACCTTAGGCTTAACTTGGATTCTAGAAGGAGGAAAAGCGAGTGGAAAACCATCAAATTCTCTAGCCATGCAAGGAAAAAGCTATGAGTCACGTCTAGTAGAGACGATCTCACTTCCCGACTTTCACTTGTAATAATTCTTTGACCTCGCCGGCTGCGCTCTTGTGACCGATACATGACCACAGTCATAAATACTTCTCTCAGCTTTCATCTACATCTGAGCAAAAGCCCTAGGCAAAATATTACATATTTACAAAAAGCGAATTAAACACAAGAACCAAATTGGCCGCTCTCAACTTTGGAGGTCTTCGAGAAAACTCGTACCCAGGCTCTCCATGTTATCGGACAAATGTTTACATATGAGTGAGCGATACATTTGCATATTTTGCCCCCTGGCCCTAACTTTAGTCGTTTCTACGCTTCGCGTATCCTCGACTAAAAAAGAACGTGGAAACATCCAGCCATCTTGAACTTATGCTTGGTCAGTAACCCATATTTCGTACCCGTTAATTCTTTCCAGCTTTTTTTTCTTTATTCAGTCACATTTTCTGTTCACAAGCCTTTTCCATATTTTCAATAAAAATAAATTGCTAGTTTCAAACTATAAGCTACTATACCATTTCCTTATTAACGCGTAGTCTGAAAGCTATTTTCAGCCAATTCCTTTTTAATAACAAACTGAGACCAAGTCTCAATGTACACTCTGACTCAATAGGCCACGTTTGCCGAGTGCATCTGATATTCCAACATGGCCCAAGGCTTTCACGACAAACTTGCAAATGTTCTAAGTTTCTTTTGTCCCTTAATTCCCAAAAGAGACTTGGATACAAAGAGAACACCACCACTGAAATATAGACGTTTGCCCCGAAAGCCTCGATCGGAGCCATGTTAGAGTATTGATATATCGAACGTGGCCTTGATGAAATTTTTTGTATGCTTTTATTGTTTCTAACACCCCCTTTTATCTTTTAGCGCATATTTTTACCTCATTATCTCTGTCTCTCAACATTGAACTTGGGGGCGTAAATATTAACTTGAATCACGAAGTGAAAGCTTCTTTTTATTACTCTCTGCCCACCGCCCCCCACGCTTCTCCGTTATCTTGCAAATCACCTTGCAACCTAGAATAAAAAAATCGAGTTTCTCGTCGGACCTCGATTCATCTCGCGTGGACCTCGCGTGTCTCACGCGTGATGTCTGCTGATAGAATGTGGACCGGGAGGACTGGGTCCACAGATTTCTACACGGAGGAAATCAAGGAAGTTTTTGTGGGAAGATTCTGTCTTGTATGAGGGATAATTCACCAAATACCGAACTTCTGTGGTAAATGATAGGAGTATGCATTTCTATTATCTTATAGAAAACAGACGGAAACGTGTTACTGGTAGAAATCATCCCAAAATTCTTCAACAATAGAGGTAACTACAAGCGACTCAGTCTGTTGACAACGTAAACAACTTAGAAATCTGAGCTTATAAATTATTTTAGCTTTATGTAAGGTCCATAGCAAGATAAATTCAATCAAGGTTGCAGTTCAAAATGTATATTCTCAAGTGTGAGCTGGGTTTATAGAGGAAAACTTAGCGCATGGCATCTATTTGAGAAATTGTGCAAAACCCGACGCTGTCACTAAAGAGGCGCAGTAGGCCCTTTGCAGTTGAGGTCACGTGACCAAATTTTTCCTATAAAATTTTTATATTATGGGCTATGACTTAAAGAATGCCAGAAATGGAAAGAGCGCATCGAAAATATTGAAATGGCCAAGTTTGAGGCCCCTGGAATTAAAGAGTAAGTTTATACGACAGTTTGAATTTTCGGAAAATTTAGAGGATTTGTATGGAAAATGTTGCTTAAGAGCGAGACCTTGCTCTCCAACAGCTTTTTCCATACAAATCTTCTTATTCTTTTAAAAATTCAGACCATCATAAAATCTCCTTCTTTAATGATGGGGGCCTCAAACTTGGCCGTTTTGATATTTTCGATGCGCTCTTTCCATTTCTGGCATTCTTTAAGTTGGAGCCCATAATTTTATGAAAAATAGGTCACGTGATGGCTTAGCTGCAAAGGGCCTTTTAAGGTCATTCCACTGAAATAGAACCTGCACTGAGATTTTTGTCAAACTTTGCCTATTGACTGTTTATATTGTAGGAACTTAAATTTGGAAATAAAAACGAGGGGTGCCCATGTTTGTTTAGGAGCAACAGCACCTTGTTTATACCATATAAATCCTTACAATAACACCATGATTATAGTCACGATTGCTTGCTAAAATCATGTTTCTGACGATTGTTTCTTGCTCAACACTGAGAATTGGCCCATATTTATTTTACATAGAGAAATTTATTACTCAATTGAACACAACAGAAAAAAATGATAGGTCAGCGTACTTGTTTTTGAGAAAATGATGATTTACCTCTATGGCGAGGTCCAGCCGCAAAGAAAAAGCTGCCATTTTTTAATGCGCGTGCACTAATCACGTGTGAAATTATGTACAGTAGGGATATGCAATGCAATACTGGGGAATGACCTTAATCACTATTATTATACATTGAACTCACTATCTCTTTTCTGATTGGTTGAAAGAGTACAGTGAATTTTTGCAACAGCGCCTGTGACGTCATCTCCGCAGATTATACAATAATCATGTCAAGGGCACTCAGGGTCACGGGTAATCATGTCAAGTTTGCGCGCTTTGTGTTGTCAGTGAAGAAGCAAAAACATGACTTCCATTTTTTTCGTTCAATGTATAATAAAACAATTATTAGATTTGGTTTTTGTGATATCTAGAATAATCAAGGTCTTGGTAAGGGTTATCAGCCTCAGCCTTCGGCTTCGGCTGATAATCCCTACCTTGACCTCTTGATTATTCTGGATATCACAAAAACCTCACCCAACAATTGTTTATTATTAGCTTATTATTGAGAGTGACTTAGCAATATGGAGCCTTGACTTAACCATTCGCGATTTTGCTTTCTTCAAACACTGTCTTTAGTGTAAGAACAGGTTATTAGAAAGAGTATCTTACTTGCCTATTTTCGTGATTTGGGAAAGTGAAAGTTTTATTTCTATGATCTGTGATCCTCAATTTTTTCTGTTCATGAACCGTGCTAGAGAGCCCCCTGTACGACCCTCTTCATAATCACTAGGTCCAGTTATTCAGAATTATTAATTAATCATATCAATAACAAATTTCGTAGTCAAGAAGTTTTGAGAACTTCGTTTGAGCAAAAACGTGATACCATTTTCCATACATTTACAATCAGTACTGAAAAATTAAGTTGGAAACCTTTAAAGCGTATGCAATTGACCTGCAATGTCCAATTGCAGGTTCTTTTTCAGTTACAAAAAGTTGTAATTTGATAACTGTAATTGGACACCCACTTGATCGGGTACCAATTATATGACTAATAGGCTTGCAGAGGACCAATCACATCAGTTAGATAATGGATTAGGGTGTAGATGTTAGATGCAGATAACACCCTGGGAAAGACTCCCATGTAAAAAAGACAAGGGTGCTCGTTAGAAAGTTTGGAAAAAACCCGGCCTAAGAGGTACCAAGATACTGTTTTGTGGGCATGGTTTGAATTTTTTTTCTCCCCTAAGAGGTACCAATTCTTACATCACACATTATCTCCTGTCGTATTTTTTCAGCTCAATACCGTAAAAGGTACTGCAAAAGCTCCCACTGTGGACCTTTTGAGGCTAAACACCCTAAGAGGTACCAAAACTGTGTTTTTAACCCCTAAAAGGTATGATGAGCACCAACGTCATTTTTATATAGGAGTTCCCCCCGTGGGACAACACATAGTTTCCATTTCATGTTTGTTTACAAGTAAAAGTTGTAATTAACAACTTTTTGCAACAGATCAAATTGCAACTTTTTGCAACTGAATACCTGCGATTGGACTTTTGCATTGTTTACAGTTACTCTAATTCTACACCCACGTGATCACATACCAATTACATGACATAAAGGCCTGCAGATCAGAACCAATCACAATCATGTATTTGCTATAGTTAAATTAACAGATTAAGGTATAAATGTTACTTGAATGCAGATATAACACCTATTGTACATGTAGTTTCCATATTCTCATGTTTGTTTACAATCCTACTTGCTTTAAGGAGAGCTAAAACTAACCTCTCTCGTGTGTTTCCCCCTATGCTTCAAATGCTAGATGAATTTAGATAGGATATTGTCCCTTCTATGCTTACATATTATGTGCATATAATTTGGTATCTATTACTAATAGACAACCTGTTATTTACCGCCAGTGTTGCACTAAAAATGGAATTGTTAGGTCAATAAGTTAAAATAGAGATAAAATGATACTATATTTTACAATCTGTAGTCTCATACTTTTCTTGGAGAGAAATCCTAACGTGGTTGAAGACTTGCTGTTTACCCTTACCCTCCCTCATAAAATTTTAGATATAGCGTGTACATGGCTATATACCACACTAAGCTGCCAGGACATGTCCTGACAGTCAGCATTGTTACAACTTACAGATGCAATCACCTTCTGATTTATAGACTATGTACATGTACGGCCACTGCCTTTCATAGACTTTTGTAATGCAGGCTGCCCAAGACAGCTCTGTTGTTAAACCCAGACGGAGAAGACTTAGTACTGCTCATGCCCGGCGTCGAGCAAGAGTTTACTCCAACTCAGTCAAAAGAGAGTTACTGGAGGAGCAAAGTGTGGATGAACTGAGGAGCTCACATGAATCAGGTCTGGGAAATCTGGGAAATGGATCTGCAGCTTTCTTGAGAGGATTGTTGGGTGAGACAGATGGCCTTATTAGGGGTGTATCCGAGAGATATGAAACACACAGAGAAGTAAGTCAAAAAATAAAAAAGTAATGAATCTGTCTGTACAATGTGGTTTGCTATGGTATCCTTTCTTACTATATAATTGGTACTGTAACTTGTAATCCCAGCCAGTTCTCTAAGTTGTTTCGTCATGTATAATGCCTTCTCACACAATAGACTTTTATAAGTTATGTGATATGCATTGTACTGTAGATCAGTAGAATTTATCAAATATACATGTACAATGATCGATGTATAAATATGTATATTACTGGCAATGACAACTCATATAGTAATGAAGGTTGTCCTAAAAATATTATAAACATTTTCGAATATATTTGTTATTATGTGTGCTGTGTGCACTAATAAGTCTGCAATGTACTGTTATGTTACATGTAAGCTGAGTTGTAGTTTTTGATTAAAACAAAATATTTTGTAGTCTTGATCCCTTTATATAGATTTCCTTCTTATTAATCTCCTTTTCTCTCAAGACAGAGTTTATATTAGTCTTGATTCTCATGTACCCTGAACATAATGTTTACATTGTTTTCTTCATTTAATACTTTAAAGACATTTATTATTCAGTTCCAATGCATGTCTGTTTTTCATCAGTTTGCTGGCTATTACATGTACATGTACATGTCACACATAACAATAATCTTTGTAACAGAGGGTAAAAGTCACAATGCTGAATATATAATTATTGTTTTTATTTAACAGAACAGTGACTGGATTTACAAGACATTCAAAAGAAAGGAATGTATCAGACATGTCAGTGATGAGAAAAATCCTGGCCTGTGAGTATATTTAGTACCTTGTTGATGCTATGTAATTATACTAAATATGAAAAAGGTATAAGTCAGCGTTGTCACAAGCTGCTCAAATAAATATAGATTTTTTGCTATAGCATTGAACAGGATAAGTTTGGGAGGTGTAGGCCTTCACACTTGGAGTGAATTGCATATGTTGCTTTACATGTGTATTCATGAACCAGTTGTTTACTTTATATATTAATTTGTGGTGATTTATGCACCTGTGTGTAGATGCTGTTGTGGTCGTCATGAGAATCAGCATGGCAAGTTGACAACTGTTCAAGAAGAAAGTGAAGAAGTTGAGATGGCAAGCGATGCTGCAGAGGAGTCTGCATACAACAGTCAGCCTGAGGATGAATTTGAGACAGATGACAAGGTCAAGTTTGTCAAGAGTCAAGGTTGGTTTAAAAGTCAATGTCTGTGCTGTACTTCTGATTAGGGCTGTGATTTCAATAGCTTAATTATTAACGGTAATCATTTCACAGAGATTTTTCATAGATTCTTTGTACACTAAGAAGAACTTAAATCTCTGACTAATAATTATTTGGGCATCAATCCTGTTCACATCATGCTCAAACCCTAAGGTGATTTTTGTAGCAGGTCGTTTTACACAGAGTCTGTAGCTCTACAGATGGTGGTGCTAATGTACATGTACCTGTATATTATTGTTCAGTCTTACTGGCCTCTGGAGCTTTACTCTCAGCAATTATCACAATTGTGAGAGAATTTTGGTGATTACAAAGAGGTGCCTTTTTATTTTAGGTCTGCCTCCATTAGTGAAAACAACTGGATATCTTCAGCAAAAGACAGATAGAAAAAAGACTTCAACAAAAGACTGGTCACCAAAGGATGATGTAAAAGAGTTTCCTACAAATGGTTTTGGACACATCAAATTTACAAATGCATACAATTCATCACTGAAACCTGCTAAGGTTTGAATGCTACATGTAGTTTTCTAGGACTAGAAGTTTTTCATTATGTATCTTTAGCTTCTAAGCCAACCAAAATTAGAGTGCAATGACTTCAGCCTGGGCCACCAGAATGAGTTTGACATGAAAGAATCTGACTTTGCTAGAGATAGGACTGATCATGGAATAGCTTGGATAAATGTTAGCCATTGGAAAAGAAAATAATGAAAGTAATTGGAACAGACAATTATTTTGGTTGGCTGAGCTAATAAGTTTATGTTCCAACTGCGGGGGAGGTACTCTGTAAATCTTTGGGTGGGATTGTTCCACTGGGACCCTAACCCCATACCAGACCATGATCAGCTTGATTTTGCAACTCTCTTGTAGACTAGGCACCCGAAACCCCTACCCTATCCCAAAATAGCTATTTTCCATGCAGAACCAACACATGTTAACTAAATCTGTCAACAAAGTCACCAATTTGCCAGGATTTGTAAGTCTGTTTATGTGAAGTTCTCACTTCCTAATTTCTATTTCTATTATAAAATCTGCATTTAAGAACCCTGTTCTAGACTAAAGTACATTCACTGGCCACTTTTCCAGTAAATTATGCCCTATTCTAGTCCAAAACTGTTTGATTTCTATACCCTATCCCAGACTGAATTGCCTGAAAACCATACCCTTCACAGTGGCACATACAATTCGCTGGCATCTCTTACACTCCGAATGGATGCTCATCATGCACTCAGTTGGGTTCAGTCTTGAAAATACTATTCTTGTTGCTGAGTTCAGAGTTTTAATAAGGATAGATATAAGGCCAATATCCAGCCATCTTGACCAAACAAGCTTTGTCAATAAATGATTTCTATGCAGAAAAGGAACACTTTAACTATTTTTCCTTATGGGATACATCAGGTCATGCCAAGCAGGCAAGATAGCACCTTCTTGTCTGCTTGAGTAGCTAATCACAGCGTAGGATTCAGTTTATCTTGCCTGTTCAGGAAGTCAGCCATATCATAAGTTTTCTTATTATTGCAGTATATACGTCTAGCAGACAACACAAGACCAGAATTGACACTGGAGCTGATGATTCGACAGTGGAAACTTAAGAAGCCTGACATAGTTATATCCTTACATGGAGGTCTCAAGAATTTCAAGCTTGATCCTCATCATAAAGAGATTTTCAACAGAGGCCTGATCAAAGCTGCCAAGACAACACACAGTGGTGCTTGGATTATTACTGGTAATACACATGGTTTCGTTAAACATAAATGTATGAAGTGAACTTTCACTGATAAAGGTAGCAAAAAAATGGTTGACTTATATTGGGCTCTTAGTGCCTCTGTGGTAAAAGCAATGCATGTATTTTATGTTTCATTCTGTGTTTTAAATATGGTGGTTAGAGGCATATGCATTATGCTGTAGTAGTATAAATTATTTCACATATAAATGGTCAAGACTAAGATTTTTAATAGGTTACACAGTGTTAATTGTGTTTGTTGTCATTTGGTCAGACATAATATTATTACTCTGGTAAGTTAAGCAGACCACAGCAGCAGCTGTGATAAGAATGTTGTGTTGTATACATAGGCTCAGCATCTTGGTATATTTCTTAGCCCCCCACTTCAGCATTGTAGTTGTGTATAGTTTTGCAGTAGTCAACCGTTGTTTAATTATTCATCAGGTGGTGTGAATCTTGGCATAATGAAAGCTGTTGGTCAAGCTGTGCTGGAGGGTCAGTCCATGCAGTGGGGAGGGCTGTCCAGTCACCGTCGCATCAGGTGTATAGGCATTGCCACTTGGGGATATGTAGAGAGAAATGAACACTTGATCTGTCCCTCAGAGGGAAAGGTGAGAACAGATTGCAACATTATTTGATAGAGTTCATATTTTGTAGTGCCAGAAAATATCCATACCTTGCCCAAAGAGGTGATTTTTTATAAGATCCCTCACCTCTCTGGAAATTCCAATTAAGCCTCGTGCGTTTCTTTAAATTTTTTGGTCGTAGAAAATCTCCCACCCCCAGAAAATGCCATTCACTTCTGTAAGGGGGGGTGGGGGGAGGTATGGATATTTTCTGAAACTGCATAGTACAGTAAATTATTGACCAAAACTTTCAAACCTGTTGACTTATTTGAATTTCCTTTTCTCTTCTGGGGGAAAAGTACGAGTTAGGAATGTAGTATTTCATTTGTGTTTTTCTTCTTCAGGGCTGCTATCCAGCCACATACAGAGTGGAACATTCATTTCAGAGAGGGAAGCCTGTGTCACTCAACCCTGACCACACCCATTTCCTCCTGGTGGATGATGGGACACAGGGCCAGTGTGGAGCTAAAGAGGTTCAGTTCAGAGCACGACTGGAGAGAGTCATTGCTGATAAACCAAACATTCAGAGACAAAGTAAGGAGGCTTGAAAACAAATCTGTTATGCTTATTTTCCTGTGGAAGAAAACTTCATGGTCTATCTATTATCTTTCTTAGCAATGTCTTACAAAGAAAAGAAATTAAGGTTACCGTATACCTTTAGAGCACCTTTAGAGGTGTCTCGTGTCCAAGGGATGCAGCGCATCCGGGTTAAATTGTTGAGACCTAAAGCCATATATCAAATTAAAGCTTATAGAGCTTATAAAGCTTAGAAAGCTTATAGAGCTGGCTATCGCACTATACCAAGGATTTTGAAATTACATGAACTGTCGAATTTTTCACAACCTCTAAACGTGAGCGTCTGAATCATCTTTGGGTCCCTTCCGAAAGCTACAAGTCAAAGGGAATTTGTTCGTTTTTCCTCAAATTTGGATAGTTACCTAGTTTGAAATATAAACAAACAAAAAGCGTGTTGAAATGGGGTCATTGAAGGGTTTCAATGGGGAAACGTAGAAAGCTTTAATGGTAAATTTTCCATTACTACTTCGTTGTAGAGTTTGGTTTTGGTGTTCCTGTGGTAACAGTGGTCCTTGAAGGAGGAGAAGATGCATTGAAGGCTGTAAAAGAGTCTGTCAAGTATGGTATCCCTGCCGTGGTAGTAGAAGGAACTAGGAGAGCTGCAGACATCTTAGCCTTTGCTCATCATAACTGTGAATGCCATAGGCAAGTTTAATTGCTTGTATTCATACGGCACTGTTCACAGTGTTTCTATTTTCTCAAATCGTTGAGAAAATAAGAGGCTGTGAACAGTTAATACAGCATCCAATGGTACAGACGAGTGTTAAGTCCACTCCCGATTTCTATGCGTAATAGTTGACTCGGGCTGTACCCTTGTCAACTATCACGCGATAATAATCATCTTATAATCTAACTGTTAAATAAGAAGAGTTGTCTTGTCTGTTTCTGTTCACAGTGGTTTTCGCCGTCTCAAAGAGGACCAACTACCTCGTTTGATTGCAAAAATCGAGGAATTCTTTCCCAAGTACGCCAAAGACAAGAAACGCATCCAGAAAATTATAGATATTGTGAACTGCTGTGTTTACGATGAGCGTCTGGTAGGTAACCTCTATGAACGAGTAACGGCGTTGCTTTTTAACATGCAAGAGAAACGATTAAAATATGTATTTTGTAAGGTGATCGCAGTGTAAACAGGCATTTAAAATACGGAGAACTCGGCAAAGGATGTGATTTTACTTAACTCTTTGACAGTGTAGTGCAGCTTGCTGAGATCAATGGTTTGTTAGAAAGCTGTTTTAACATTCCAGGTTTTCGTAGTTCGACAAACTTTACACGAGTCTTTCAGCCAATACCATCATGGCTATACTGACCAATCACGTTCAACAGACCAGACTTATAAGATCATCGACTGACAAACACTATTCACTTGACTCTGAAGATGACTTCCGCTCAGGTTGTCGAAACGTCAGTCACCAACAACAGTTCTTTTCAGAACTACACTCACCCGGACGATCACACTATACGAACTACTGATACTCCTGGGTTCAAACCATTTACTGTATTCCAGGTTTTCATTCGTCAGTTTGCACTGAACTTTGTTGGGTGGTCTTAGCTGGAGTGATCGCACTGCCATATGCATTCTTTGTGTAGGTTTTACAATATCTTTAATTTTTGTCTTTCTAGATTACTGTCTACGGGATAGACGACAAAAACAACCTAGACCTTGACCTAGCCATTCTCAGTGCATTGTTGAAAGGTAATCCTGAAAGTATAACCATTGAATATGCATATTTGCAACACAGCAGATCGGTTTAGCTGGTTTAAGGTATCTGTTTTCTTCTCGACCAAAACCAAGCAAAACATTGTCGACCACACCAGCGTTTTCATTTTTTTTTTTGACCTGTCTGCACGAATTTGTTGCATTCGAAAACGTATACTTTTTGATACGGTTTCACCTATTGTCTACACTAAAACGACCGAAAACACTGATGGAAACGACGGACAGTATATGATGGTTTTTTTGGGGTACCGTTTTGAAATGCCTCCGTTTTCACCTGTCCACGCTAGAAACGGAGCGTTCTCAAAACGATGCGTTTACATTTTTTTTTTACATTTTCAAAACGCACCACTTTTGAAACCGTTTTCGAAAGCCTCCGTTTTCATAAAAAAGTTTGCGTTTTCATAGTCAAACGCATTAGTATGGTCGGGGCCTTAATCAATTTCTCCCTCTCACAGCTCAAAGTGCTTGTAATGTAGACTCCGTAGATAGCGACTGTGGCTGTAGAATAGATTCTCTGGGACAAGGAGCTAGTCAAATGGATCAACTGAAACTGGCTTTGACTTGGAACAGAGTTGACGTGGCTGAAGAAAAGATATTCACTCCAGATAGTGATTGGCCGGTAAGAGGAAACGCGTGTGCGTGGAAACCCATTTGAGAGTGTTAGTAGCCCATGTCGTAACCTGAGCATCAGGCCATAGCAGGGCTCGAAAAATGTGCTTTCCGATCGACAGGGACAAGTAGATTCAATGAAAGGTGTCTTACCCAAAAGGAAAGTTTCCTTTTGGGCAAAAAAAACTTTCATTCTCACTTGCCCGGTGGGCAAGGGATAAGGCAAGTCGTCCATCAACTAAATCATTACAAGAGCAAACTAAGACCTACCCAGGGCAAGAAAGATTTGAGAGCTACTTGTGCCAAGAGCAAGTTGAAATTCAAGTATTTTTCGAGCCCCGCTAGCATAGCTGGTAGAGGAGACGCCAGTTTCCTCTACCAACCTTGAACAGGCCTTGGGAGCGAAGATACTCTTGTTAGCCAATGTCCCGTTACCGAGCGCTTGTTCACCCTTTCCACTTTAGTCCTTTCTCCGGGTAAAGCAAATGTTGCACTAGTTTGTTATATGCATTTAGATTTATACCTATCGAGTTGTTAACAAGTTGTAGAGTGGTAATAGATGTCCAACAGTGGCAACTAAATGTAGACATGATGATAAATGCGAATGCAGCCATAACAATACTGGAAAAAAGACCTTAAAACATTTTCATGCTTTGAACGGGCTTTCGGGCTTTGAAGTTGTAGAGTGTTCTTCCTTTCACCTACGCTGGGCCAATTTCGTTTGAATATCAACGTATTTGCTGTAGAGCCTCTCACTGAGTAGTTTAATCCTATTTTTTTCAGAGTGGAAGCTTGGATGAAGTCATGCTGGAAGCTCTACAGTTAGATCGTGTTGATTTTGTGCGGCTCTTTCTTGCTAATGGAGTCAGTATGAGGGATTTCCTAACGTTACCGCTACTGAGAAAGCTTTACAATTCGGTGAGTATATAGCTAGAGTTTGAGCTTTATATTTTCAAGTTTGTTTTGTCAAGTCAAACATTGAGATGGCATCAACCAACCACGCTAGAGTTAGAGCTGTATATTTTCAAGTTTGTTTTGTCAACTCAAAACGCTGCCCCATGAATCAACCGGCCAGGTGACACACTATTATTGAATATTCCCGGTTAAGTTGTTGATGAGTCCATTAACGCCCATCACTGTCGCTATACTTTTTTGCAGGCGGACCCTGGAAGTCATCTCTATTCTCTTCTTTCCAACGTTGCTGGTGTTTCTGTAAGTTTTTTACAGTTAAATTATTTGCGATTCTGCTCTGTTAAGGCGTCCTTCCTAAGTTGATCCGATGTTACAATTATTCGGATAACCTGTCCAAATTGCTCAAGGTTGAGTTTCTCTGTCAAAACGGTTTGTAGATAGCCAGTAGAATACTTGCATCCCATGTTGCCTTCTCTTGATTTATCATCCAACTAGCTTTGCTCCCCTCCTGCATTAGTCGTCATATTAGGGCGATCAGGAGCGGTCGTTTTGTTGTCGAGTAGCGATCAAAAACAAGAGTAAGTTAACGTCATTTTCATGCCGATAACAACTCTTTAGTTTGCCTATTAATTTTGCCAATTTACAGGGTCTTGTACCGGTTTTTGCAAGGTCTCACAACTTGTGAGAGAACAATAGAACAAACCACAGAAACAATGCCTTTGACGTCAAATACCGGTAGATTACCAGCTCACGAGAGCTGCTGCACTTTCAAACTATTAAAGGCTTAATTACTAAAATCAATTGAACTTACGCGATTGTTCCCGTTCTAGGATTCGCCGTATTCCTTAAAGGATATCGGTGTCCTCATCGAAGAACTGATTGGTGCCTATTATGAGCCGCTGTACCTGGTTGACACACCTCACGCCGACGCCCTTGCTGCTAGAGTCGCAAGGCTGTTTGGAGCAGCGCCTGATCTGGCCAAGCACGAAAGTGGAGAGTTTCCATCAGTGAAATTTCAGCCTTCGGACGCGAATTGTCGTGTGCAAGTGGCGCACAATGCGACCCGGTTTGAGAAGCCTTTCAGAGAACTGTTTTTGTGGGCGGTGTTAATGAACCGCTATGAACTAGCGCGGTTCATGTGGGAGAAGGGAGAGGAGGCCGTGTCTGATGCCTTGGCGGCGTGCAGATTGTTTCAAGCCATGCATGATCAAGTTGAAGACGATTATTTTGAGATTAAGACAGCATTAAAACAACATGCAGTGTACGTAGAGTGAGAGATGTGTCCAAGATGTAGATCACGTGATCAATAGTGTCGTTCACGTGATCAACATGTGGGCCACGTGACATCAGCATCTCTTGGTCACGTGAACAATGTGAAGTTTGCGAAAACGTGATTCGAGAGTGAACTGCTAATAATGACTCCAAATCTTGAGAATATCTTTCTTTTCGGTGTTAGAATTGCTAACGAAGTTGAGTCCTACATCATGTACTAAACTGTAGTAATTTAAATGTCGCAACTCATTTGAACGTCTGTTTAATCCAACAAGAATTTTTTTTAGTTTGAACGTGGCATCATGATATTGTTGTTCGTCTCGACCAAGGTAAACATTGTTAAGATAAGAACTTTATTAACGTGTCGAAGTCGCTAGCATACAATGTATACTAATTGGGGAGACCTAACTACGATTACGTATCTAATAATTAATACCTATATTTTTACCATTGGATCAAGATTGGAGATGCGATGTTATGCGCAGATCCCATTTAATTATCACTAGTGAAGTATAAACGGAGAATTCGGACAAGGACAGAAAGTTGTATTTCTGATCGATAGAGTTGTTTTCAATTGAGTGTCGTAAAATCAAAACCAAAGTAATCACTCCGGCCAATCACAGAGGAGACAGACAATCCAATTAACCAATCAAAACTCGATCTGTATACATGTAGCTGACGCAAAGCGCCGGGAAACGTGGGAGCGAGTCACGATTGGTTTTGGGTTTATAATTCTGATTTGATGAAGAAATGGCGCGAGATTTTGAGCCAATCGTGTAGCGTAGCAAAGCAAACCCAATTACTTTTTGACACTCAAGTGAAAACCGCTTTATATCTGTTTGTAATAGTTGCTCTTTATTGTTTTGCTATTGTTTGTTTTGAATTTTTTTCCTTTGGTATTTCTCTTCAGTGAATTTGAAAACCTAGCCATTGGAGTTCTTGATGAATGTTATGACGAGGACGAGGTGTTAGCAGAGATGTTAGTTGAGAGGGAGATACCCAAGTGGGGTGGAATGTGTGCCCTTAATCTGGCCGCTGCAGCACATGGTGAGAAGTTTTTAGCGCATCCATGCTGTCAGTCAAGCTTGAACAGCATTTGGAAGTCACGTGGTATGCCTGGAGTCCCGTACTGGAAGGTATGCTGTGAATATCACTTTTGTTAGAGAGGTCGGTTCGCATCACTAGACATCATATCACTACCTAAAGAGATCTGTTAAGGAACTAAGGACCACTAAAGGGGGCGAGGATGGAAATTGTTCGCAATAGAAACTTATTTTTACACATCTGTATGGCAGAGTATATAGATTCTGATGAATGCTGAAACTTCCAAGAATTAATTAAGCGTTCGTGTTCGACCTCAAAGTGAAAAATAAATAGCTTTGATCGCCAATGGGTTGGTTGTGACATTTTCTTCTGTCCTTTTTAGATAATACTTGCGCTTATTTGTCCTCTTATGATTCACAAAATTGTATTCTACGACGAAGAAAATCACAAGTGGTCGGTACCTCTATGGAAAAAGCTCGTGATTTTCTACAATGCTCCAATCTCAAAGTTCTGGGCTCATCTGGTAAGTAAGAGAGACTTTTTGACCCCAACTCTAGTGGGTGTGGTGACGAATTAGCTTGGTAGATTTATTCAGTTAAAAAAGCAGTTTAGTCTTCTTTCTATTCGTTTGATTTCAGTAGTTATTCTGCTAAAGAAGATATTTGAATATCAGTTTGTTTTATTTTTTTTCCAGGGGATGCACTTGTGCTTTTTAGGGTTGTACGCTTTTGTAATTTTGTTTTCGTTCCTTAAACCGTGGCCCTCTGTCTATGAAATCTTGCTGATGTGTTGGATAGGTGTCATCATAATGGACGAAATCAGACAAGTGAGTCAAGAAGGAGTGGGGAGCAGGCCATATGCGTATCCTCGGTAATGGAGTGGACCTTGCTTGAAATGAAGGCTCAATGTAATTTGCATTTGAAAGGACTCCCAGCATTAGCCCCGGCGGCAAGTTATTTCCAGTCCAATATCGAGAATATACCCTGGGTGCCAGAGGTTTTCTTGCGCGGTTTCCGATGTCGGTCATCGAAGCGAAGCGAAGTATTTCCGTCCGCCGCGCGCGAGAAAAAACCTCTTGTACCCAGGGTACCGAGAGTACGAATGTGGTCTATGATCTGCTAGCGCCATTGAACATTTTGATAAGACATCATTGAAGGTTAAGGCTCGGCAAGAAGGATTAAGTTACTAAAACACTCAAGAGTATTTTAAAGAAGTATCGAGAACTGAGAGTTAAAGAAGTCAGTTACATTGATTTCATTCATTGACCAGGAACGGCGAGGATAAAAAAGAAAACGGGGCTTCAAAGACAGTGATCCTACTGTTTTTTATTTGTATTGCATGGAAAACTGGCCCCTGATGTAACGAAGTATTTCTCTGACAGACACCTGTCCAAAAACACATTCATCAACAGGAGTTTGCTGTAAATATTTGGCCGTAGAATATTTCTATTTTGATGACTGTCCATTTTCTGGTCATCTTTCTATGCGAAGATCTCATTGTTAAAAAAAAAAACGCTTGTTATTTTCGCAGGTCATTTGCCAAGAGACAACTACCTTGAAAAGCAAGTTGGAGCTGTATTTCCACACTTCTGTCAACATAGTCGACTCTTTCGCTAACGCCATCGCCCTGATTGGTTTTGTCCTGCGGTTTTTTGAGGTCACGTGGGAGGCCGCTCGCGTTCTGTACTGTATCAATTTCGTCATTTTCTCCTTCAGACTTTTCAGAGTTTATTTCGTCAGTGGCTACTTAGGGCCAAAGATTATAATGATAAAAAGAATGGTGAGTGAGTTTGTTTGCGCCTGTTGTAAGTTCGTATGGACTCAAAATTTAAACTTATTACAGGAGCTTTAACCTCCCAAAATTTGGCATAAAAATGTAAAATAGTCGTAAAGTATGGCAATTTATTTCATGGCGATATTTGGCTAACCCGTGAGCCATGACTGCAATAGCAGTTTTCAGGAATTACTTTGGTTTCGGTAGTGGCTTTACTACGGTTTGAGACTGGCTGAGGAGTCTAATTGGTAAAATTTAAACTTATTACAGGAGCTTTAACCTCCCAAAATTTGGCATAAAAATGTAAAATAGTCGTAAAGTATGGCAATTTATTTCATGGCGATATTTGGCTAACCCGTGAGCCATGACTGCAATAGCAGTTTTCAGGAATTACTTTGGTTTCGGTAGTGGCTTTACTACGGTTTGAGACTGGCTGAGGAGTCTAATTGGTAAGTAGAGCGGTTATCACTTAAGTGTGGAAAATTAACTGGTTTTGTATCACTTCGATGCTCGCCGGATTTGCTTAAAGAACTCGCGCCAGTTTCTTAGGCAATCAGAAGTAAAACCAAAACCAAACTTGACTCGCTAGCACACGTTTTCCCGCGCTTTACGTCAGCCACATGTAATTGCTTCGAGTTCTGATTGGTTCACTGGATTGTCTGTGTCCTTTGTGATTGGCTAGAGTGATTACTTTGGTTTTGGTTTTACGACACTCAGTTGAAAACCACCCAAGGCTTCTCGACCAATCTCAAACCGTGCTAAAACCAAAACCAAAAACCAAAGTGATTGTCTGATTTTTTTCGACACTCGATTGAAAACCGCTCTAAGCCGTACATGTACCCAACCATTTTGTTTATATCCATTGTAACATTGAAGCAGCATTTTAATGTTCAACATTTTTCTTAGCTTGCAGATGTAATGATGTGGCTTTGTCTGCTACTGGTGTTCGTGTGTAGTTACGGCGTGTTTCGACAGGCCTTATTCTTCGCCAACAAAGAGCCGTACTGGGGTGTGATCAACGATCTCTTCTACAAGCCATATTGGCACGTGTATGGAGAACTGTTTGTAGAGCAAGAAGGTGAGTAATCCTATTGGGTTTACGTTCATGTGTGAAATTTCTTGCTTATTTATCAGGTATATTTGCACTGAAAGTGATCACGTCAGGTTGTCTCCATCAGGATAGTCCTTAGATTACTTCTGACTCTTTTTATAGGGGAGAGGTTTAAAGGACATATGCTAAAGTGCATAGACTTGGCGAAATAACTTAACGAGTCAAGGCTGTAAATAACTAAAGCCCAGGTCAAACGTCGAACTTAAGATAACACTAACTAAATAGAGCGAAAAGTTCACGATAAGTTCGACGTTTGGCTCAACTGAGTTCGTCTGACTGAATTTAACGGAAGATGGATAGAACGTGTGGGTCGATCTAAATTCGAATTAAGTTCGACGTTTGACCCAACGGTCGAGCTTTACCCGTTTGGATCGACTCAAATTACAATTTTCGGCGTTTGACCAGGGTCTAAGGTGTAAACTGCTGCATAGGGTACGCAGGTGCACCACAAAGTATCAGTCAAGATTTGCCATTTGTGTGACACCCTCGTACCCAGCGTCTTCGTTCCCCTTGACAAGCGAGCACGCGCAGGAAGGAACGAAGACTCGAGGTACGTGGTTGTTTGTGTGATGTTTTGATGGTGTCTGATTTTACCTGACGAGTGTGTTGTCCTATATTTTGTTCCCAGCGGAAGAGGGTAAACTCTCGACAGGCGAAATTCCTCTACACGATGGAAACCTTTTAAAATGGATTCACCGAATATTTATGGGTGGCTATTTACTCATCACTAATGTACTCCTTATCAATCTTCTGATCGCCATCTTCAGGTATCGTACTGTGCCTTTTCAATTTTGACTCATGACATTCCTTAAAGGACTGTGGTCAGCCTCCGCCCCCCCCCCGCCCCCCCCCATTTTCGATGCCATCAAAATTATTGATATTGCATGGTGAATCGAAATCCTACTGCTTTACTGTAAGTTGTGTTCCCGAGAAAATGTTTACTGAATTATCTTTAGTAGTTTCACAGTGATTTCCTTTGTTTCGACATGCTCCGAATAAAATATAATAGCCAAACTCTTGTATGTAAACAAAAACAAAGGTGTGGCTGACTAGGGCCCTTTAAGTATGGTAAAAACCATTTAATCATTATTTGGCGAGCTGACAGAATGACAGACTGACAGACAGACAGATGGTTTGATCAGCTGAGCTCATTACTGACTGTACTCGATCTGGGCGGTGATACTAATTACCAACTTGGCTCATTTGTTGGATTGCAGTAACGTGTTTAACGAGGTTGAAGTAAACTCTTATCAGATCTGGAAATACCAGTACTACTATCTAGTAATGGAGTACAACAAACAACCGCCACTCGCTCCGCCTTTCGCCATCATTTATCATCTGGTCGAGTTTGTGCGATGGCTTCGAAAGAAGTGTTGGAAACCCAATAAAGTTACTCGTAAGTGGCCCAGAACTGATTTGTACTTAATGTTCACTTATGATTACGAGTGAACTGCTAATCGAATTCTTGTGTAGTGTCGGCTAGGTTAACGAGAGTGGTTTCTGATAAATGATCCAAGCAGTTGCATGTCTCTTCCGCAGTCGTTATGTGGGTCATGGCACCACATTCTCCCAAGGAAACTTGAGTTACGTTCTAAATAACGGCTAGGAAGCAGTGCCTGGCTTTCAGTAGCAGAAGAAAGCACAAATGCCATCATCATCACAAGCACAAGAGCCCTAATTTAACTGAGAAAAAAAAAAAAAGAAAACGGACTTGACGCAAGCATAAGCACCAGATCAATAATTTCTCTTTTCCTTGGCCTTGTACTTACAAATACTTGCGCTCGCCTTGTGCTGTGTGAAAACTGAATACAGCAAATATAGCCATAGGGAAGGTCTTTTGTTTGGCCAATTACGGTAGTCCTTCCAACTTATTTCTCGCGTTGTAAAAAGGGACTGGAAACTACTAATCTCTTGTTCTTGTGCTTGCACCGGCGTTCGTTTTCACTTGACATACATCTCTCGCTGCGCGCCAGAATGAACTAGGAGTAAGTCGCCTTTTTTGACGGGGCAGATCCTTCAGTTAGGCAATAGTCGTTGTACTGGGAACACTTTTATTTACCGTTTACTAAGTTTATCTCGGGTCACTTCTCTCCTCAGCTAAGTTCACTGCAGAAGACCTAGAACTGTTGAGACTTTTTGAAATAGAGAGCGCTTCTAACTATCGACAGAAAGTGGAGGAACAAAAGAGGACTGGTACCGAGGAGAGGATAAGGAAGACCAATGAAAGGTGAGGATAACAGCAAGATAAGGTGACAGGAATGAACGACAGCAAGTGTGGTTTGGATTTCATGTTATGGCTTTACAACAGGAATGGGATTCAGAGTATCTTGTTAGAACTAGTTTTTTTCCTCCTTGTAACCTTGCATCACAGTGTAACCACACGGTGTAACCAATTCAACGAAATATAATATAGCCAATCAGAGCGCGCATTATATGATGACAATTTTATAAAATATTTTTCTGTTGTTTTCAGCTAACTGTCAACGGTCAGTCGCATTAAACTAATGTAAAGTCTTGTGAATTTTCCAGTTACCTATCACTGAGTCAGTGAAGCACATGAAACAAATTTATCGTGTGTGGTATTCAGCTCTAATGAAAATGAACAAAAGATTATTTACGGTGGTAAAACAGGTGTAATTCTCAATTCTCTACGCAGGGTGGAGGATTTGGTGAACAAAGTCACGGAGTTGCAACAAACCCTTCAACATTTTGTCACAAATAGCAATGGAGAGTCACAGTAGAGGGAGGATCTTAATCCAGTCGTCTTTCTGAAGATGCACACGAGCCCAGACTTCGCCGGTCTCTATGGTTAGCGACAGAGAGCGAGAAGAATTAGGTACATCATGTATGGTAATTGTTGTATAGCAAAGGGACTCTCGCTTCAATTGCTAACTAGAAGGTGTGAAGTCTCCTGAGAGAAGATTGCACGAGGATACCTTGGACAACGCAAATAATGGATTTTTAGTTGTGAAGCCGTGAATTAATTTTACGAATTATGCACCAAGTCAAAGAGTCATAGTTTACTTGAGAAACGTTGTAGAGAGAGATGTACTGATGCAAATCGTCGATCATTAGAGAATCTTATCACCCACGATGTTAACGCAGCTTTTAAGAGACGTAACAGTCATTTGAAAGTTATTTTACATGTAGATATAGAGGATTTAGATATATTTAAATCGTTTGTTATAGACCATGCTAAGCCGCCGTGTGGTCATGGGTTTTGTAATAGAACTGTATTTATTTTTATAGCTATTACGTTCTTGTTCAAAAAATCGCTACATCAATTTCATTTCGTCAATTTTTAAACGTACTTTACATTCTGTAACTTGACTCAACCCTTAACATAAAAATTGAAATATTATCAGACGCACTGTTATACATGCAGTAGGTTACGTCGACTTTTATTTTTATATGCATTTCGTTATTGCTCAAAATGTGTTTTTATTTATTTATTTTTTTTTATTTCAATCTGTAACTTCTGTTACAACTTTCAAAAGGAAGATTACAATCTACAATGCAGTCATACCTTACTTACGTTATATTACTTTCTTTACGTAGCACACCCAAACACTCAAATGAATAGTATCAAACATACTCAGGGAACAGACGCATGGAGTAACTTTTACAATACTTGCACATACACGCTCTAAGAGGAAGTATATTGTAAATGAAAAATAGTTACAATGATAATTTATTTAAGTAGGATATTTTAAAGACGGGATTGAGCATGTCCAATAAACCAATGTACCACTCTACGCATCGGATTGTGTTTCTGAAAATCATAAATACTGCATACTGCTCTCTCTCGTAAGAAGAATCTTTTAGTAAATTAGGGGTGTCGTAAGAGCGTTGTGTTGTTCATCTCCGCTGATTTAGAGTGTATAAGGCTTATAATGAATGGATTTAGATGGAGCTGGCGTTATATACTGGGTCTCACTCAGGACCTCAGAAAAACGGAAAAACTTAGCAAGCCCGCAGTCTAAACGTTTTTTAACCTACTTGTTATTTGTCAGAATTGCATGCTTTGAAATCTGGTTATATACTGGGTCTCACTCAGGACCTCAGAAAAACGGAAAAACTTAGCAAGCCCGCAGTCTAAACGTTTTTTACCCTACTTGTTATTTGTCAGAAATGCATGCTTTGAAATCTGGTTATATACTGGGTCTCACTCAGGACCTCAGAAAAACGGAAAAACTTAGCAAGCCCGCAGTCTAAACGTTTTTTAATCCACTTGTTATTTGTCAGAAATGCATGCTTTGAAATCTGGTTATATTTTTTTGAAGCATTAACACTAACTCCTCATCTCCCTTTCGTTCAAAAACCGTTCATTGATTCAGCGATAGAAGGAGTTCACCAGTGTTGAATCGCTGTTGAAGGTGATTACATCTTTATCATACCGGCCTGCCGGCATATACCACTTATGTTTTTGAAAAACACTGAAATCGACAGTATTTGCTAAGCAAATAAAACATTCTTCAGTGAGATTATTCAATATTTCATAAACCCTAAAATCACCAGACACTGTTGGGCTGCATGTGCGTCGTACTTCTCCCACGGTGTTTGGATAGCCTGCAAACAGGCTTCCGGTGAGGACGGAAAAAACTTTCGGCGAGCGCGAAACAGAAGAATTCGGAGAGCAAAGCGATCGGAGCGGGGGAGCCTGTGGACTTTGTTTTTGATGTGCCTATCCGCCCTTGGTGATAAGCCTGTAACAAATCAGTCAATAAGGTAATTAGACCTGTCAAGAAGCTACATTTTCGGTACTTGCAAACAGTTTTAATCGAGCCAATACTCTTAGAGAGTTTAAAGCATATTTTGCAATACTGAAATGAGCCTAAAGAAATTATAAGCACATGATGGAGGTGTCAAACTCTGCGAAGCGACGAGCAGATAACAGCGGAAAGTCCGGAAACCGCCAAATAGCACCGCCAAACCGCTCCCCTCCACTAGCTTCTACTTAAAATTCCTCCTCGTAACAGAACATAAAGTACCGAAACTTAAAAGAGGACGGCAAATTCACTATTGTAACGAACCGTTGGAGTCGTATATTACAAAGATCTGTCAAATATTCGTCTCAAAGATGTCAACAATTAGCGATTAAACCAATCATATCATGATACCAGGAGCTGGTATCATAGAACGGCGGCATCAATTGAATGTCTACAGGCTCCCTGGCTTCGTTCGGACTCACCGGGAGCCTGTTCGCAGGCTATGTTTGGAAGTTTTTCGTGTTGAAAAATAAGGTACATTAGGAGACATGCTTCGGATCCGGTAAGAGGAATTTGTATGAGGAAATCATTAAAAGAACAACAACGGTAATGCAGACAAAGCTAACATGGCAACATTCAAACTTTTGCTTTAAACTTTTATTTACAACTGTTTTGCTTGAACATATATTATTGTAAAAAATTCCCAGATTTGTTACCCGAACCTCCAGTAACGTACACTGTTTTCCGTTAGCATTAAAATCTTTACCAAAATATAACTCCACGTAAATACCATAGTACAAACAGAAAATCAAATTGACTGCATGGAAGTTTGTGTCTATTACGCTCCTGTTTGTCTCCTTGTCGATGTCAGGCCTCTGCCTAGGCTCGATTTCTGGTCCGGCTGCGTTCCTCCCCGAGAAGAGGGGGTGAGCGCGGGCTCATTTCCAGAAACAGCGTCTGGTAGACAAGCCTAGCCTCTGCCTTGTCCTAGGCATCCCCTCTTGGTTGGAGCAATGAGGAAACCATCAAATCCTGAATTGTGTTTTCAACCTTACAACAACTAAATGAAATGGTATTCAGGACAAGACAGATGTGCCTGAGTGCAAAACCTTCCATGTAAGTTAAGTTACATGTGTGTTTGCAAATCTCATATGTATGGCCTCATTTTGAAGCAGAGGCAATGGCCAACTTAAAAAAAAAACCTTTTATAAATTTTGATTTGGCATAACATGTAATTAAATATGCACCTTACACAGGTATAATTATTGTAATCAAATCATAAACATGCCTACTTTACGCTTTGAAAAAAAAAAGACCCAACTAAATAAGAATATTTGCAAAACCGAAATCGGAAAATCAGAGATTAATCAATGTAGTATATATTGGCTTGAAAAAAATTTTTTTTTTATGATTTTAGAGTATTCTGTACATATATACCTATTTTACCTAAAGAACTAATTACATCCTATTTATACAACCTTGCATTATACCAAAATAGATTTTCATAGGGAGAGAAATGAAACGATACTATATCACTTCTTTATGTAAGGTTCTGTGAAAAGTGCTATGCAAAATAGTAATTTACAATAGTATTGCAATGAAAGTCACCAATGCAGTTATGAAGCAAAGTACGAATTACATGAAAACCTCCTGAAATAATCTGAGAATCCAAATTCATTTATTGGTTTTCACTGTTACTGCTTATTGCTTCACAACCATGATAACTTACATGTCTTACACTGTTCACTAGACCCAACCTGTGTGTTAACCAGATATTAACTAAGAAAAAAATATTAAGTAAGAAAAATATTGCCCGCTTTTTGCCTCAGTAGAAGGGCTGGGAAGAATGGGAACGATACAGTGGGCTCAAGGCGTCTGTTTCTAGTCCATAACGTGGGACAGATTTTACCACATAGCCGACCTTCGAATCAGGTTTTAAAAATAACTATATAATTTTAATAATTACATGACCCTTTTTCAAACTTGAGCTAGTTTAAAAATTGACAAAAGATAAGTAAGCATAACACATTGAAGTGTGTTTGCTGAATGGAAAGCTTGCATGTGAAAAGTCTGATAGCTTTTACTGAACCAGTCAAAGTGGGCATGGTGAAAATTATCTAGCTAATCTCAATATATAACATCCAATTATACCAGAAAGGTTGCCCAATGACCTACATGTAAAGAAGAGCTTGGATGGACTCTACACACAGGTGAGTGAGTAGGACTGTTTCAACAGGAACTGAACTCAGGACAAAACTGCATTACACCTTTATATGTGAGACAAACTTATTTTTGTCAGTTTCATAACAGAAGTGTAGCAGCTCTCTTAAGGTGCTGTTGTTTTATTGAATTGTCACAGCTGTCATTGTTTTAGGGCAAGGGGCATTGTTTCTGTTGTTTGTTCAATTGTTCCCTTAAAGGGTATCAAGCCATTTATGTGAGACCTTAACAGAGCTGCTACATGCATGTCCCTTTCATAAACTCATCTAGCAACATTTTCTGAATATTACAATCATGTCAAGTGACCCTGCATGAATGAACCAGTCAGAAAATATTTTCACAGCAAAAAAGTTAAGTTAAAGACAGTTAATTTTTTGTCCATATTCTTTCATTTTGTCGATGAAGAGACACTTTTTATTTGGGCTGCAACCTCCTTTTGCATGGCTAGTGTCTGAATAAATTTCTGTTCCATCAAATTAATTGAGGCAATTGCTTGGAAAAGAGAAGCTGCAGGTATGTCATCTGGTAACTTGGAAAGAAACTGGCCAAGATGAATGAAATCCATTTCCAACAAATCCTCCTGATAAAACTTCAATATTCCTGTGAAATAAATAATATTAAAATTTTGCATTCAGGATTACCAAGGAAAACTGGGGGACAGGTGCAATGAATGTTCAATGTATGTTCTCAAAACAATGCCTGGAATTTGCATCAATTACCTAGTCAACTTTGAAAATGTAGAGTAGGATGAGTAATGAAAAAAGTTATGCCACTACAAAAAAAAAAAATTCTTGTACTCACATTTTCTGGATTCAGATTTTTTAATTTATGTACACTCTGACCGAGGAGTAAAGTCAAACTTCAGTCAATGTGAACTGGTTTCTGATTAACTTCTCCCTGGTATCCAGTTTCATGATAGTTAAAAGTTCTTTTCTTGTAGCATTGTGTCATTGAGGGATTCTTGAATAACTTGAGAAACTCACCTAGTGCTGCCCTGAATAGAAATGCTTCTCCATCTCTACAGAACACATCCCACACTCTTGAGGCAACGTCCAGAGGTAATGATTTGCTAAACAATGTGAATGTCCTGCAATGATTCACACAATGTAACCTTAACCATGGTTTATAAACTTAAGATGAATGATACATCACTGAAAAATACTTCTACACAGTCAGTCAGTGAACAAACTATGTACATCTTTTTGTAATTTTTATTGTTCTCACCAGTCAATCAGGTACATATCAGGTGTGAAGTTTTCTTTGATAAAATGTGCATGAACTGAGGGCAGAAACTCCTCTAAAAACATCTCAAAGGCAGCAAAATAAGCAACCATCTAAAAGAAGCATTTTATTGAGTCAGTAATGTTACACAATGTAGAAAACCAGCAAATTCACGATATAATGTTGAACATGTCCACAGAGCTGGTGAAGTCAGGGTCTTTACTGGTAAAAAGCTATGGAACAAAATATTCAGGCCTAGAAAGTGATATTCAATATTTTCAATCACATATATGTGTAAAGCAAGCAAGCAAGAGGATGAACAGTCAAATTTGTTTCAATATATGTACTAACCATTGGATGGTCAACTCTAAAGAAAGCCAGTTGACATGGTTTGTTGAGAAGGTTTGCAAAACAAATAAAAGCATCAGATGGTTCCATGTTCAGCAACAAAACAGCTGCAAGAAATGACATTCCTTGGACCTGAAATTTAGAAAAGAAGTTTGTTAAAAACTATTGATAACTAGCACAGGAATGTGCAAAACAAACTAACAAATATTTGGGGATTAAGTATACTTTTTGCCAAATTCTAATTGCTGATTAAAAGTACTCAAAGTTTTTCAGTCTAATTCTTATTTTCCTTTTAGTCGTGCAGTTATTTTGAATATTTCCACCACCCCCATAACAACTGTGCACTTGTTGGTGAAAGTAATGGTAAATAACTTACATATCCTACATCAGGTCGATAGCAGGTGTATGCTCCTAAAATACTATGAAGAACATCATGGAATGGACCACCCTGGAACAAAACATACAATACACGTATTAAACTGTATAAGATAAATGTATCAAAGGATTTTTCTCTAGAAAAAAGTTATCAAACTGATTTACAAGTATGTTCACCAACATCTCTTTGACATTACCAAGTTACACGTTTCTTATAGCTACTTGTGTTATTCAACTGAAAGCCAAAGTGGCCCATCCTACTTGAGAAGCTTTTATCAATTTCCAAAGCAGCAACTAGGAGTAATGGTACCCCTGCTCACTAAGTTGCCCTTGCAGTGGCCTGCGGTATGCACATGTAAACCTTAGTGGATCGAGGCACTGTAAGTTGTCCAAGACATGACCACAGGCAGCCCTTAAAGCTGGATAAGCTGATTTGAAATAACTTCCTCCTCACTAGTGAAAGCCAAGTCAACCCAAACTATACCTCTTGAAATATGCACAGTGAAGGAAATGTCCGTGAAACATCCATCATGATGAGCTCTACTGTGTGAGCCTTGCTGACAACTGGATGATCACTTGCTGGCAGCTCTGCAACTGTCTGTGTTGGGTTTTTCTTCTTGTTAAGTCGTGTTGTGAAGAGTTTTTCATATGCATGAGACTGGAATATGTCAAATAATTCTGCAAACAGAACATTAAGAAACATTTTATTCTACTTGTCTTCAATCAATTACACTAAACAGTGTTTATCAGCAGTTAGAATCTACCAAGATTACTATGTCACTTCACTGGTCAAAATAGGTTAAAAGTGGGGTAGCAAACATGACAACTAACCATGAGTAATGTGTAAGTCATTTCCAATAGCCAGCTTCCAAACCGTTCCGCGTACACTTGGTGGAAGGCCTTGCCACCAAAGATCCCTAGTTTTCTTTGCATGCTGCCTAATGGAAGAAAATTACAAATTATATTAATAACAAGCTCTGTATGATATCGCTCTACATAACTTAAAGCCAAACTACATGTAAAGTTATGTTGACACAATCTACAAAGTCACTTCCAGTCACAGCAAACACGAGAAATGCAATCTAGGAAACTTACATAGTTTCCCAGTTGGGTAGTATCTCATTTGTCCACAAAGAGACAGCAGAAACAATTCCATCTTCCTGTTTGCACTTTTCTTTGAGCTTTTTCTCTTGAAGTTTCATCTCCTTCAATTCTACATTCACAGAGTACACTATTACTACATCGGTATATGATTTGTTGTTACCGAAAAGTTCAATAAAGTGTGTATATATAATTAAGAGCAATACCTTCCCTACCCAAACATTCAAGACATGTAAATGCAAATTCATCTTGTTAGAACACATTCTCCTGCCATGTTTAATATGGTAAAAGTAAATTTTTCATTACATTACATGTATAACCAGGCTCTTCCACTGCATATTTTACTGTGGCTAAATATAATTTATACTAAGTTAAATGTGAAACAATATTGCTGCATCAAGTTAAACACGAAACAACATTGCTGGCCAGCAGTTTCCCTCAGTGGTGATGTATGGGGTGTCGAGGAGATTTGTGCTGGGGCACCTTGATTTTACAGCTCAGCTTTAGATGTTAAGTCATTCTGCATGTTTTTCGCTGCTGGAGAGTTCACTTTGAGCTTTTCTCACAGCCTGCCCATCCTCCATTTCTTCATGGTAGGTATGCATGTGGTTGGTATTGTTTGTTTCCACCACAGGCGGCCCAAGCTCTCGATGCGAGGAGTTATTATTCATTTATCTTTTAATCTTTATGCGAACGTTCAGCACATGAAACGTGACATATTTACCGCCAACATCTACTATTACATAACCACCGAGTTTGGTTATGCGAAATGTGACCTTCGCCTTGCAGCATATGGTGGTGTTGTGTTACAACGGTTTGAATTTTTAAAGGTTTGTATGGGGAAAAACGGTAATCGACATAATAGCTGAAATTTTGATATTTTTGCAATAAAAATGACTTACCTTAATGCCTTGTTGTCTTTTCTATTGTCATCTTGCTTCTCAGCTCGATCCGAAGCCTTTTAAGCGAGTTATCGCTTTTTGGTTTTCCTCTACTAAGAAAGAGTAAAGGCTACACACTCGATTCTGGACTGACCCCCGCTCGAAGTGAAAAAAAAACCACTGAAATCCCGCCAGCCGCCCCAATTCCTCCGCAGAATCATAGTACAGGGTTAAGCGCTCCCTTTTAGTTAAATCCCAAGTCAAATTCTTCTCTACAGCTCACGATACAAAACTCTGAATCGAAGAAAGCTAACCATCCAGAATCAGTGATCATGCTGCCGGGACCAACCATGGACACATTAGAAACCTGAGCGGAATGCCGGGCTAACAAATTGACCCTGACCAGGGGAAGGGAGCGCACAGTTCTTGACAAGCCAGGTACTTTGCTCGACGGTCCCCTGGGTAGATTTTAATCCAGGCTGCCGACGAAGCATTGTTACGACAAGCCAATCAGTCCCTAGGGGACCGTGCCCTCCCTTCCCCCGGTCAGGGTCAATTTGTTCGACTGTGGTCATGGATGGTCCCGGCAGCATGATCACTAAGTCCGGATGGCTAGCTTTCTTCGATTTAGAGCTTTGTAGCATGCGCTGTGGAGATGAATTTGGCTTGGAATTTAACTGAAAAGGAGTGCTTAACCCTGTACTATGACTCTGCGGAAGAATTGGGGCGGCTGGCAGGATTTTATTGGTTTATTTTCGCTTCGAGCGGAGGTCAGTCTAAAATCGAGTGTGTAGCCTTTACGCTTTCTTAGTAGAGGAAAACCAAAAAGCGATAACTCGCTTAAGAGGCTTCAGATCGAGCTGAGAAGCGAGATGACAATAGAAAAGACAACAAGGCATTGAGGTAAGTCATTTTTATTGTAAAAATATCAAAATTTCAGCTATAATATCGACTACCGTTTTTCCCCATACAAACCTTTATAAATTCAAACTGCTGTAACACAACACCACCATATGCTACAAGGTGAAGGTCACGTTTCACGTAACCAAACTCAGTGGTTATGTAATAGTAGATGTCGGCAGTAAATATGTCACGTTTCATGCGCTGAACGTTCGCATAAAGATTAAAAAAATAAATAAATAATAACTCCTCCTATCCTGAGCTTGGGCCGCCTGTGTTTCCACTGATTTCTCAGTGTGATGGTGCCTTGTGGTTGCCACTCACAGGTTTGTCATGGATACCCTGGGTTCTCAGTTCAGTTAACTTTGTTCTTGGGCTCTACCTTTCTTTCAGGCACCATTCCCCAAGCTCATCTACATGTATTGTTGATGAGTTACACAAAACCCTTTTCCTGCTCTTCTTTACTCTTCAGTGCTCCTTCCAAACCCATACAGAAGCATATGCTGCATCTGTCTTCTATTTCTAAAATCTCTACAATGTCCCCTGTATATGTTATATCAGCATTACAAATTTAGTAATGATTTTCACCTTTTTTCTTTGCTTCAGCTACCATTGCTTCATATTGCCGTCTGTGTTTTTTCTCCTCTGTTGGTGATTTGGCTGGAAGGTTACTGAGAATGTGAAAGGGATAAAAAAATCAGTGTGAAAACAAGATTTTAAAGACTTGTTTATCTTTGATTTGTTTATTACATATTTTTGGCAATGAAAAATGAACACAGCAAGGAAATTGAGGATATAATGTGACCTGAAATTCTCTACCACATGACAACAAATTACCATGTAAACTGATATGTTGCAAGTGCTAATATGAAAATTTACCTTGAAATGTAAGCACATGCAACATTAGGTCATGGAGAAAAACCTACATTTACAAAAGAGGCTACTTTATTGTTGATCTTGTAGAGAATTTAAAGCTGTACATTCCAACTGAGAAGGCCCAGTTTGTTGTTAAATAATGTAAAGCATTCAACATACCATAGGCAGAATTAAGGAATCATTATCACTCATTTGACTGTTGTAATACATGTCATTTTAGCAGACATGATGTACCAGTTCAGGCATACTTATGTACTTACAATGTTGAAAACTGTTATGAAAATTCCACAATGTTATTCCAGTATATGCACAATCTCATAAACATTATTACAGTATGGTGTTTACCTGGGTCTGTTTTCAAAAATAAGGGCTGTTGTTGAGCTACCTGCTGTAGGCTTCTTTCTTACAGAGAGAAATTTTGGTTTTAAGTTTGGAGTAATTGATAAAGGCCTATCCCCAAAAGACCTGCGCTTACTGTCTCCTGCAGGTTGAGAAGAAAGCATAACAGATGTGAGACAAATTCTTAAAATAATGATGATGAATTTAATTAAATAACATACACTCTTTACCTGCCTTCCTTTACTTAATGATGTCTGTAAGTGGAGAACATTACCGGTAAGTATGATGGCAGAGGCTATTCATGAATGCTTTGTAAGTGCAATGTACATGTAAGCTGTGGTTTCAATGTCAGATTTCAGTTTCAAATTTCACATACCATTTGGATTTCCCCTTCAATCAGTAATTATGGTAATGAATATTAGCCAGTAAAGACCATCAGCATAGTTGAACATCTTGGAAAAGCTGGTCAGGATAGTGGGACTGGACAAGTTTGTAAGGTCCCATTGAGGACACTCTAAAGAAATGTGATCAGATAGCTGACTATTCACCTCTATCAAAAGATGATGGCTGATTATGAAGATCTTTGCTGCTTTCCCTAGCATCTTTAATGGGAACCTTTCCAAATAACTTCCAAGCTGGAACAGGTTCCTTCTGAGATGACCTTGAAAACAGGCCCCTGCAAAGAAATGGATGAGTATGAACTGCCATTAGCAAACGTACATTAGCCTGAATATTAGTGTGATATATTAAACTAATAATTAAAAAGTGTATTAATTTTTTTTGGAAAAGCACATTTTTGGTAAGAATATGATATACCATCTCACCTCCTTTCCTGTATCTAGCTGATTCCAGATTCAGGAAACATATTTCTTATATACATGTATTGGCATTTTAAACAGTCAAGTACACAATATTCATGAATATTTGTCAGTTCAGGTACTCATTTTATCCAGCATGAACAATCAATTTGATTATAGTTTTTGGTTGAGAATATATCTTGGTAAGAAGTGAGAAAAAAGACAATGTTAATAGATTCATTTGTAATTTAAGGCACAGAAAAATGTATAATATTTCAGTTACAGAAAACAAATTGCTTGTTCACGCTGTTTGTCTCATGCATCAAAATACATTTTGGAGAACAATAATTATATTCTCAAAAAATAAACTGCATATTAGTTAACTAAGTACCCAGCACATGCTGATATTTGATATTTGACTTTGGGCAAGCTCCCAAGGGGGGATTCTATCTGCTACACTTTATGCATGGCTCACATCGAGAAGCTGTTGCATATAGGGTGGAAATAAAAAGAAGCCAAGAATAATTAACTGGGATGGTAGGTAATACTATGTCTTGCTTCGTAATGTCAGCAATCCATTTCAAATGATTTGAGTGAATAAAGGAGTGAATTTCTGTCACAAGATTCAATGATGGATTGCCAATAATTTTAGCTGTCTCCAATATTGCATGAAAAGTACATGCAAATGAGCAATATTGATACAATATCACTTACGTTGTGTTAAATCAGCTCTGCAGGGTGCAGTCTCCGACTATCAAATTGTAAACAATTTTACACCTCCACATGTCTCTTCCAGTAGCAATGACCCAACAGCTACAAAGATTAGCTAGCCTCGATCAAGGCTTGCATCGATATAGATCAAGCTGTATTGTTTGCACTTTCAGTTTCGTTTGTTAACAAATGACTACCTATACGCATTAAGAAAACCGTAAAATGTACAATGTACAAGTAGAAAACACAGCTCTACCACTGTAAAAGAAATAAAATAATGCTTACTTTAGCTTACTCTGCTTCTGTGACTTTCCGCCATCTGTTACCGACACTATCTTTGCATTTGAGTTCGGGCTAGGGGCATACGTGTTAGAGGACTTAGGAATCCATGCCGCAACCGAATCGTCCATAGAAAATCTGGACATCTGCTTGTACAGTTCTGGGCTAAATTGAGAGTTATTTAGTGGGATCTCTTCTAGCTCTTCGTCCCTAACAATGGAGCTAATTCCACTGTCTTCAGTACAGCTGGTAACTGAAGAGCACGCACTAAATTCAACATCACTGCTTGGTGATTCTGAAGATTGAGCACTGTCCTTGTCTCTGGTACTTCTAAGCAAGTTACCCTCATTCGCCCATTTTACGAAGTTTTTGTCGAGCAAATCTTCGGCGGAGTTTGCCTTTTGCTTTACAAGAGGAAAAACTTCGTCACTGTCTTCAGCGTTGTTTGAGCCAAGAAGATTTTCTGAAGAATCGCTGGATGCAGGACATTCTTGGCTCGTTTTCCCACGCGGAAATACACCAGCATCAGTTGAAGCCTCTACGACTTCCAAGGAAACCTCAGCAACACTCGTCATGTTAAAACTATCATCAGTCTCATCATCACCAGTTTCGTTATGATCTGTGTCTTCTTCTACAGCAGTATTGCTGCTTGTTTCTTCGTAATCCTCTTGTAGTGCTTCCTCAATGTCAGAAGGAAGTTTGGAAACCTCAGAACACGTAACTTGGGCGTCAGTTTGAGTACAGTGTGCATCATGCGATAAAAGCGCATTTGTCAGAGAAGATTTGCGGCAGTTGTCATCATTAGACTCATCGTGATTTTCCTCTGATCCATTCATATCTTCCGATATTTGTTCAGAGACAACGGCATAATTCTTTACCGAGCTCAACATGTTCGGGAATAAATATTCCTACTATGAGTTGTCGAACACGTACGCCGGCGTCAAATTCGATCGCCAGAATAATCCATTATCTTTTGACTTTCCTCTGTTTAAGCCTCTCCAGAAACGGTTAATTGCCCAATAAACACACTTGCACACTTAATCCCCACAATTTTCGCTAATAACTTTCGAAGGAGCCTAATAATACCCGGTGCCGCGGTGTGATGTCGTCTCTGTAAACCTCCGCCATTTTGTTTCACGTTCTACTACTACTACTATTCCCATCATGCACCCTTGCCATTATCTAAAGTTCTCGGAAGTTTTCGTTGCTGTCGGAAATCGCCGCTTTGTCATCGTGGTCGTCGTAGTCAGTCGGGAAAAAATGGCGGGTTGTATGAGTTGGGATGGCTGGAACTTTTAAAGCTGAAAATGCAAGAAGACAGCCCAGGTGGCAGAAGAAGACACATGAGAAATGAGCGTTACAATACGCCAACAAAACCAAAGAAGTTGTCTGTGTCTGGTGCAAAACAGAAGGCTAAAGAATTCGCTACTAAAGATGACAAGTCTACTCGTGTCTTGGCCAAGCAAGCCATCCTGGAGGAACTCAGTACCCATCTGGTCGTAAGAGCTCAGGGTGTAGCGCCGCAAAGTCGAAGAAAAGGCGTGAAAAGTGGAAATGATTCAGGTATGTGCTACAAAATACAGAACAAGTGCTGTTGTTTAATGTTTGCGACTGGCTTGTGCTTGGCGGGAAATTTGAAAAGTCTACACAAAGTGCAAGCCAGCGAGTCAAGTGAACAAACATGCAAGCCAATTCCAATTAGCCTAAATAGCACTCTGGTTAGACTAAATAGAATCTGGTTAACCTAAATAGTTCCCCTCTCCCACCCCCCCCCCCCCCCCAAAAAAAAACAACAACAACAAAATAATTGCCTTTGTTAGCTTGTGGTTATCCTTACAGTCGGTAGGGATAACTGGTTTGCATGGCTTGCGTTGTGATTACCCTGGATAACACTCCTATTAGGTTAACTAACACTACATTTAAGGAGACTTAAAACAGTTTCCAGCACTTAGATTTTGATTGGTTGTTTTGATAAATATAAAAAAATTTCACCGTGCCGTTTTTGAATGATAAGCCCCTAAAGGTGTAATTAAGGGTGTTTTTAGTAGGTCATACTATTGCTATGATAACCTATTGTGTTATGAAAATGATAACAATGTGTTCACCAAAGATTGGGCAGTTTTTTGATACCATGATTGTAACATCAAGCGATAAAGAGTGGTTATAATGACCATCAAAATCTAACTGCTGTAAACTGTTTTGAGCCACGTAAGTTAGCTTAGTTAGCTTGGGAATCCCAGTTTGCTTGCCTCACATGTCTTGCTTGCTTGCATATTAGTAACACTTGGCTGTACATACTCAACAGCTACTTCTGCGAATTCCCATGGACAATAAACCTGGTTTTCCGTAGTGAAGTACATGTAATATTGCCTTTTGTTGATACAAGTCACCCATAAAGTAGCTAGTTTGTTACCGGTGTGGAGATCAAGGCAACAGGTGACTTAAAACATAATGAAAGCCCAGACAGTATAATTTAGTTTCACAAACATGGAAGGGAACCTAGGCCTTACCCCTAAAACTAATTGATATCCATTATGCGTAGCTAAATAATATCGTAATTCATCTTACCTTATATCATTATACCACTCTTATTACATGTATATGGCTAGCTCAATCAGTGGGCAGGATAAACCAAATCTTGCACTGTGATTGGCTACCTGAGCAGGCAAGATGGTGCTATCTTACCTGCTCAGGACTACTTGCTGTGTCCTGCAAGAAAAATTTCCCAAAACCCATATAATAAATCCTTTATTGACCAAGCTCTTTTGGTCAAGATGGCTGGAGTGTGAGTTACTGTAAGGCACCTGGACTTTGTCTTGGTCCATAACTTGAACAGAAAAAAGGAACTCATTTTTCATTATTCTGCTCAAATTATGCTACCAAATTAATGCCCTATTCTTCCAGCATTATGCTCACCTCAAAATTGCTTATTCTGCTTGAAATTATGTTGGAAGAATGTATCCAAGCCTATTCTACAAAATAATATAAAGTTGCACCTGTCAACTTGAGTGTCAAGCCCATAAGTTTAATACTTTGACCCTACTAACAGTTACTGGTGCTAACTTTTTGTTTGGCAAATATCTTGTGACTGGAACAGAAAATGTTTCAAACTCCTTTCAGAAAGTTTTCAAGCGTCTTCAGAATCTGTAGACTTTGTATATGTTCAGCTGATCTTTAAATCCACGCACTCCCAGGATGAGAATCTCATGCCTGTGACTCACAAAACATTGACAGATATAGCTTCATAGATGTGAGGAATTATGTAGCATTCTGTTTAAACAAATTGTAGAGACTAGTTTGATATATTTTATTGTTATATAATTTTTTATGTACATGTATAGTTAGGAACTTTTATAGTTTGAATTTTTTTAAACATGTAGTATATAACACAAGTAATTCAGCTTATAGCTGCAAGTTGTGAGTTTAATAAATGATTTATCTACCTATCTATCTATCCAAGATGTTATGTTTGTATTTTTATCCTCCCAGTAATCCTGTCCCCTTTATTTGTTAGTTTGCTTTTTATGTATCTTTGAATGTGCTAGTAGTTGTAACCAACATATCAGTATTAAGCTGCAGGGGAAGGGTTAATGGGAGAGGCTTGATAAAGGACTTGAACGTATTGTGGTGTAGATTTTTTATTCAAATATGACCCTCTCTGCATTTGTGGATAGCTAACTGCAAGTCTAAGTTAATGCTTTATACCTACTATTTACGCAGATCATGCTAAGTCAAGTAATATTAAGGAAGAGGAAAGAAAAGCTGTTAAATTCTCATCAAAGATCCCAAGGTAACCTACATTACAAAGAAGCCACATGAAGCTAATAGTCACAACTTAGCAATGAAAAAGTGCCATATATTGTATGCACTGTATAGCCCATGAAATTCAGCATGCGTGGCAATTATTGTTCCTGTTGTTAAGTAAGGATACTGCTTACATTATTATTATTTAAGCAAGCCAAATAATTATTGCATACCTCAGCTTGGTTCACCTTAATGGAACTCTGTCATGGACAGCATATGTATCTTAATTTAAAGAATTGGCTACAAGTAATTTTTCCAGTTTCCAATTTTTGATCTGTTTTAATCTTCTTCAGTCATAACCGTCCTTGTTTATTTTGAGATCTAAATGTGTATTTGAGGCTTCCTTCACTATGAAAGTGATTTTTACCTCAAAAATGCCTAAAATAATGTAACAGCTCCTTTAAGTATAAATTATAGATCGCAGTTTATGTTTGTTCTTTCTTTAGAAGAGTAGATGGAGGTTATGTTGGTGCAGCCCACAAGAGACATGTGAAGTCTTTACCACAACATGAGCAGAAATCTCACCATGAAACAGCTATTCCTGATAAAAACGATGCAAGATTCCAAGAAACTCGAAGAAGGTTTCATTTAAAAATCTACCTTACAATATTATTTCCATTACTTAGTCACTATTTGACGTATTGTTTAACTTTGTTTTTGGTCTAAATTTTTGAAATTTGGAACTTGATTGCCTTTTTATGTGTACTGTCCTTAGTTATCTCAAACTGCTCACCAGAAGTGCCAACACCAGACTATAATAATAATTCTACATGTAGCATTATGGAGGACGTGAGGTCACATAATTATGAATATAGTGAAAGACCTACAATAGGTGACAAAAAATAGTTGAGACACTTTCAGAAAATGACACGCAGGTGATATTTAGCCCTTGTTCTATTTCAAATGAATTTTCATGTAGCAATAATTTTCTGATACCCCCAGTCCCTTAATTTAATGTTTTGCAGCTGCTGTGGTCTCAGTGCAGTCTAAGATCAGTGTATAGAAAAATCAACTTGTCGTAATTTGTTTGAAGGGAGGGAGGCAAAATGTTTACAAGATGTTTGAAAATGGAATTTTACTGCAAAGTGTCTCAATGCTTTTGTCAGTCATTAAGCCTTTACCCCCTAAGAGTATAAATTGGCACACAAGGTCATAACTTAATATTTGATAGATTTCAATCTATGAATTTTTGCCATGAAAATTGTCTTGTGAAGATCTGCTCATTGAAGTCATAAAATTTTGACCCCTCCCATCCAAGACATGGTTGACCACCCCCAGAAGTTTTTAGTTCCTTTTTTGGGATGCAAATGGAATGAAGGACTTGTTTCATATCAAGCTATGCACTAAGAGCTGCTAAATAAGCTATAGTTTAGGGGTATACCTAATATAGTAGAAGACTGACACATTTTTGAAGTCATTCATTTTCCCATTTTAAAGCAATTTCTCTCAAAATGTCTACCGGTACCTCCTTCATAGCTGTTGATGTCAATTCTTAATTAAGCTGATTAATAGCTTTCTGAAATGGTATATTATACACAGGCAGAGTGTCTTTATTTGCCGATTTGGGAAAAACTACCATTCACCTTAGGGGGTAAAGGGTTAATTGTAGCTCTGTAGAAGCTCACCCCTGTTTGGGACTCAGAGTTTTTCTGTCCCAGTCCTTATGGCAGCTGAAAGTTACATTATTCTTTCATTTATAGTTGTCATTTAAGGCTCCCTTTACATGTATGTGTATATGTACTGTAGCTTTACTCTCGGAATTGCTCTATGCACAGGTTTTTAACCAAGAAGTATTCATTCATTTGGGAAAGGAAGACATTTGGAAGAGTGGCTCCTGTTACAGCAAGGTACAAGTGCATTCATTCATTTCATTTTAAAATGATTTGCTGTTAAGTCAAGAAATTACTTTTATTAAGACAGTACTAGTGGCTAACAATCTTGTAGACTGTTGAAACTACCTCAGGGTAGCTGTCAGTGAATGAAATCCATTTGGAATATCTTGAAAAATACATTGTTGGAAGTGTTTCTGTTGGACTGACAGAACCCACTATGAGAGAAAGCTGGCGCAGCGCACTCTACAGATTTGGCAGGATATTTGGTGGTCTGGAAGAAGAGGGTGGAAGCTTAATGTCAGAGCTGATTATCACAACAGGTAAGCACCAAAAGTTACCATTACTAACAGTAATGCTCATCATGAATGTAGGACCACAAAAAGCTGAGTCCCTGACAGGATTCTAAGCCGTGACTACTCAAACATTTTGTAAGGTTCTTGATATACTAAACTATAGTAAGAATCATGGTGAGCTCATTTACTTGCATATTGCTATTATCATGTGTGTTAATTTTATGCAGTTAAATGCCTGTGCCATCATTATAGTTTACATTTCTAATTTTGTTGAAAATTGGCTGATAGAAACACAAGTAAAAGAGGTGTCAGGCCAGACCTTACATGTACGTGAAGCTCCTCTTTTTGAAACCTTTGCAGCTAGAAGTGTCCCTGCTATTCTCTGTGGGATCGTGGTAGTTGATTGCAGGCACAGTGTAACCCCAAGAATTTTTGTTGGATTACTCTGACATTAGGCTAGAATGCAATAATATTCCTGGGTGGAAAGGGAACACAGAACAGAGACCCTTGCCTCATAAACCTGGACCACTAAGTCTGGAGTGTAATAGGCCAGCCATCAGACCATCAGGCCACCACATTAGTTGACAGAAATTAAACTCATCACAAATAGATGAGCTTGGGAACTGGTGCCTTAAAGGTTAGCAGGGTGCCAAAGCCATAAGCCGCTAGGAGGTATCCATGGCAACCCTGGAAAGCAGGAACCACCCAATGAGTGTCTGCTAACTGGCGCTGTCACACTGAAAGAAATTCAGTGGAAACTACTTACCTGAAGAATACTTACCCTGACCAAGAACAAATCGGGACGGAGGAGAGGGTGTAAGAATCCACAATGATTCGCAAGCAAAGCAGAGCAACTGATCCGCAACAATCAGCTGAATATATTACAACAATTATGCAATGAACCATAAACCCCTGCAAAACCCCTGAAGGCCGCCCCACAGGTCACGTACTCCCAGACAGGGAAACTGCTGGCTGCATAAGCTCATATTTAACTTGCCTAAATGATATTAGCTGGATGGGCACGCTAGCTGGCTGCATTAGCTCGAGTTTATCCTAGCTTAAATGATATTTAGCCACATTAAATTTTACCAGGTTAAAGTATAATCATCAAATTTCAACTCTAATAGTATACATGAAAAAATTACTCGATTCTGATTGGCTGAGAGCAGTGCAGTTCAAGTGTAACACCGGGGAAAAAATTGTAACACCGGTGCAAATTACACATCATGATTCTGGATTATGATTGGCTGAAAGACAATAGGAAATTTCCGAAACCAATGATATTACATAAAATGATGAGGAAAATTTTTTCAAAAACTTTGAAAAAAGTTTTCTTGAATGAGAAAAAATGGCTTCAAGAAAGGTCTTCTGGCACTTCCTCCACGCAAATTTTTTCATGTTTATATTATTAATAAGTAATCATATGGTTTTTCTCATTCAATGTGGAATTAATTTGCACTTGTGAGTTTTTCAAAAAGCTGAAATTGCACTCGCCAAAGTGGCTCATGCAATTTCAGCTTTTTGAAAAACTCACTCTTGCAGACTAATTCCAAACTGAACTCAAAACCGTATGATTACCTACATGTATACAAATTTCCACAAATTAATTTGTAAGAAGTAGAACTCCACCATTTGCTTGCTGCTCCCACCCCTATCAATCTTGTTTACCAACGGATTGCAAGTGAGCACTACATACTATTCTGATTGACAGATGTATTTGATATTACTTTCTAGATATAGACTTTGGCACAAATCCTGGAAAGCTTGGCAGGACTTCATTAATCACCGTAGAAGAAAAAAGGCAAAAGACAAGATGGCTCATCACCTGGGTGAGGATTGCTATAGCATACTTACAATTCATGCAGTACTTGACTGTATTCTTTGCACAAAATAAACAATTTACCTATTATGAGAGGAAATATTCCTTACATCAATTTGCAGCTTTTGAATCAAATGCATTTTACTGAAATTTTCTTTCCTTGATAGATCAGGGACTGATATTATTATAAAATTAAATTTGCACAGATGGCATAGTGGTGAGAGGACTTGCCTCCCACCAGTGTGGCCTGGTTCAATTCTGGCCAGTACCATATGTGGGATGAATTTGTTGTTGGTTTTTGCCTTGCTCTGAAGGGCTTTTCTCCAGGTTTTCCAGATTTCCTCCCTCTACAGAAACCAACGTTTCCACATTCCAATTCGACCAGGATAGAGGACCTACATGATAGCCAGCTAAGGCTGATATGGCTTCCTCTCTAAATATTGTAATATATTTAGTTTATTTGTTCATTGATGTTGTTCTTTTTCTCTATAGCACACCGTGCATTACTTTTGAAATGCTGGTCAGCCTGGAAGGTCTACATTCGGTCTAGACGAAACAAAGGACAACAGACTGACCTGGCTATGGATTTCGCTGATAATCAGCTTAAAAGGTACTTTTAATTACCAAGAAGTATAATGTTATGCTTCATGTAATAAGTCAAAAAATTCCTCCCAAAAAGATATTTATCCCTCTTGGGAATTTGAATACTAAGAGACCTGATCATACAATATATTGGATCTTAAAGGCAGACATCATTTACCAATCTAGAAAATTAATCAAGTATTTGGGAAACTCTTTATATGTTCAACATTATCTACTGTAAATGTTGAATGAATCAATAATTTATTTTGCAACTCCCATGATGTACTGCACTTTTTACATTTTGCAGAAGAGTTTGGGATCAGTGGCTGGCACAATTAACATTCAAGCATAAGTTACAACAGATGGACCACGTAGCCCTCCAGTTCTGGGCAGATAGTCTTATGACCAAGGTAGAGAAAAAAACAGCTAGCCTAGTAATCTATCACTGAATGTCAGTTCAATCAATTAATCAATCAACTGATGTTAGTTTAATAGTTTGCACACTCTCTATCAAACGGAGTTGAAGTCAGATAACTTACATATAGTAACCATTTACTTTTATATAATGTTCCAGCCATTTTACTGACCTTGTTATCAAAATACATGTACATGCAGAAGTGCACTGTACTATAAAACATTGTACAACAGAGAAAGTAATAACCATAATTTTATAATCTAAGTGTATTTCTTCCTGAGGGTCACTCTCTACCCCTTTCTTCGTCCTTACTACCTTCCTGCTGTGGATCTTCTCTCTTTGATGTAGTAATAGCTGCAATAATACCTTGGGTTTCTCATCTATAGACTTGGAGAGTGTGGACTTCTGCTTGTTCAGTTAAAACTGAAGAGAAGGAAAAGATCAGAGTTGCCTCAAGATTTTATGACAGAACATTATTGCTGAGAGTGTGGAGAGGTCTAAAACACTACAGATCAGTCAAAAAACTGAAACAGCTGCGACATGGTAGGTGCTGTACTATGTTGTCTTCAACAAGAGAACATTGTTTTAGGAAGTGTGCTGTTCATTACATTAAAGCTTTAGCTGCCTTTTTGTGTACTGTAAATCAATAAATTGTCAGACTAAAGATTGCAAATCACAGGACTCACCCCACTTCTTGAAATTTAACCATGCTGTTAGAGACAAATAAATATGTCAAGTTTACAAAGGTTCATGGTCTGTAAAATATTATTAAAGCAAAAAACTATACACTTCCTAATACTCAGTACCATTTTCGACTTGTCTATCATGTTTTATTGTCAAATCATCATGTTTATGATCAAACAAAATGGTAATCAGGCTATCAGCAAGGATTTGAAAATTGTGCATCCAAAATGTGCTACATGTGAAGCATAAAACATTTTATCCTGTGGATGCCTGGACAGCCATCTGGCTAAAAGTGCAATGGCACTCAGTACTCTTACATGTAACTCCCATTTGTGTACTATTGAATACTAATAATTTGTGTAAGATGTTTGTGTAAACTACTTTCTGTTCATGTAGACGCTGGTAGAAGACACTTCTCATCTGTATTGCTGAAAAGGTCATTTGACATTTGGGTAACAAGATGGCAGAGACAAGTAGAGCTTTCTCAATTTGATGACTTGATTAGTTACAAAGGGGATGTGGCTGTTGCAAGGAGAGCTTTTGTTAACTGGAAATACTGTATCCTCGCCCTCACTTTGATCTTTAACCAAGAGTCAACAATATCTCTTTCAGAACGGTAATAAGAGTAAAGAGATAAGACAGTTAGGGCTGTGTTCTTAACATTAGTTATCGCAGCATGGATGCTCAAACCCGGACTACTTGATGTTGAGTGCAATGCATTAAACATTTCGCCCATTGAGAGTATACATATTATAGAGTATATATACTATATTATATTGATCAAAAGACCATCTTCAAGTGGTCATGATTATCATTGTGACATTTGCATCGTAGTAAAATGTTTCTCTCTGTAATCAACTTTCTTTAACTTTCTCTAATTTTACTAAAAGACATTGCTCTGAAACATGAAGAGTATGAAAATGAAGACATTGCTGTCCGTCACTATACACAACACTTGCTGGTTAGTCATCAACTTTGTTAGCATGTTAAATTTATAATCATGTCCTTTGAAAGACTTTCAGTTTAATTCACATATCACATAGGATTTGTGCTATATTTAAGTGTAACTATGTAACAAACAATGTGTTCCATGCATTCAGTAATTTTCTGTGAGGATAAAAACAACTACAACACAAAAAACTAATATTCTATGCGAAAGATTATTGTTGTTGCTAAAAATAAATTGACAATAAAGTTGACAGTTACTTGTGATAATACATTGTTCGTGGTTAGTCTTACGCAGCTCGTTTCGTCCCGGCCAAGGGACTCATCAGAGACCTTTCTGCTTGGCAAACTCGTTGGGCGTCGCGCCCAAAGTCCCGTTCGCTAACAAAATGATGACAGCAATCTCGCCTTATATCGCATAAGGATTCCCGACCGCACAAATTCACGAGTGAAAATTGACAATAAATGCTAAAAATAAAGCCTGAAAAAAAAATTCAGGCTTGAACGGGATTGAAACATTCGACTTCTGCTATACTTTGTTACCAACTGATCTATCAACTGAAGCAAACTGGGAGCTGGTAAATTTGCGAGTTCATAATAATATATTGTAGATGGTGAAGACAGACACGGGAATACGTTAAAATATCCTCTCTGCAATGATCTTTTGTGTATTATAATCTTTCTCGTGCCATTATATATAATTATGTGCAGATGAGAATGCAGGTGGATTTAAGTTTCCGTTTATTCTCAGACTGATTTTTCAGACACGGCCAATTTCTATAGACTTCTGACTGTAATTTTTCAGTTGAAAGTTGACCAGTATGAGTGCCTTCACTGCCACAGTAATCTCCAACCGTAATATTAGAGAGTTTTTTGTGTCCTGTACAGAAAACCTGCTTTAATGCTCTTCATCTACAAGCTGTCCAGAGAAGACTAAAGAACATGCGCCTAAGGATGGCTGAAGATCTGTGGCAGAGATTTGTAAGTAGAGTATGGTAACACAACCAAAGATACTGAAGATGACAGGAAGTGTAAACATTATTTGATACTCATGACAATAGTGCAGTGGTGAAAGAACATGTTGAAAGGACAATTACTGTACTGTACATTCCATTTCTTGACCATACTCCAATACCATCTGCATTCATTACACGGTGCCCATGATGCCATTTGACAATATGCAGTGACTATACGAGTTGCAATTTGTTTTGTTAGCAACTGCAGAGAGTGTGGAATGTTTGGTTAAGGCGATGTGAGCATTCGGAGGAACTCAAGCTTCATTCAGTTTCCAGGAAAGCAAGAGCACATCACAAGTAAGACGAATGTGAAGTTTCTAACATTCTAATCATTTTTTTGGGATGCAATTTGTGGGTTTTCTTTTGCCTTTGGTTAATAACTTGTTCATGTGTAGTTTTCAGCTGAAGAGGAAGCTGTTTGCAATTTGGGTGAGATACTGCCAGTGGAGGAGATTCAGAAAATCGCAGTATGGAAAAGCTGATTATCATTTCCGTGAAAGAGCTCTGCCCAGGTTTGTTTTAATGTCAACATTTTCTACCTGTCTGATTGGCATTGTAACAGCAGCAAAAAGATTTTTGAGACTCTTGGAAATTGAAGGTGTCGGTGACAGTTACTAACACATTCTCGTGTTTTGTAGATACTTTTGTAGAATGATGATTTTTGTGGATCTGATCCACTCCAAGAAAGAACATAACCTTGCTGCAGAAAAGTTCAGGCGGTGAGTTAATACAGAACAAAAGAATTCTACACTTTCTCGTCTTTAAGACTACTGCATGTTAATCAGGTTTTTCCAGAGCCATGGGAAAGTAAGGGCATGCAGGAGCAATTTTTTCAAGTCGGAGAAAAAGTGAAAATTTTGTATCAAGTCTGGAAAAACACCAAATGTTTGCCCTACACAATGAAAAGATGGGAAACATGATTTCAATTTCAGATGGCTCCGGTTGTCACGGACGTTTGGACCTAACGGACGTTTGGACCTCGTGATGTTCTCTTCCCAAAATATAATACAATTTGATTATTTTACCTTATAGTATTTTTAAATTGCAGGGAAGCACTTCTGGCAAAGATGTTTTACTCGTGGTGGAGAAAATATCAGCTGATGATGGATGTCAGAATGATGGAAAGAATGGTAAGAATTGCCTTCATTTTCTCTGTACTTTGACCTTCATTCCATTTTGTTAACATCAAACCCTTCTTTCTTCTCCCCTCTTACTGAGCTTAAAATCAGCAAAGTACGAAAGCAAGTTACTAACAAGAAAACAACTGATTTGTGATAAGTATATGTTTTAGGATTTATCAGTTGCCGGCAAGTTTTGTTTTGTCGTAAGCAACCTGACTTTTCCTTTTGACGCGATAATCGGAAGTTCGTTCCAAGTTCTTACATGTATTACTCAGCAGGCTAAAAGAATAATGTTATTAATCGTTAAAGGGCTATGCTTTATTTTAGGCCATTCTTCATAATGATGAAGTCATCAAGAGGCGTTCTATTCAATTCTGGCTTCAAAGAGCACGAAGTAAACTGCACGAAAGAAAGTTGGAGGTAAAAGATGCAGCTTTTTTTCGAGACAAAGTTGAGACAGTTTGCTTTTGTTTATATTTGTCTGAGACTGATTAACAACTAACACTTCTTCAACGAAAATGTGACCTTTCCTGAACCGTTCACTCCGAGAGTCCGATCTTTTACTCAACTAAATATGGTGGTCCTGAATCGCAATTTTTGTCACGGGCTTGGGATGTTGACTCAAATGTATACATGTGAAATAATTTTTCGTGCTTCTTGCGATATTTTACTACATCCTTGTGGCTTTGGCCCTTGAATACATTTGTTGAACACGCTTCCTTCGCTGAGAGATTTTCCACAATTTTGCAATTTGCGTTGCAACCTTATCTTTTTGCCTTGCGTTCTGTCACATCAAGGGTTCTCAGTGCCCGATTAGTGTATCACCCAAAACCTAGAGGAAGTCATTAAGCAAAGAGAAATATACTGTACTGTTCTTTTAAAAGAGAAAACAAAACTTTGTGTTAGGGTTTTATGCGACAAGTCATGGTTCTAAACTAGATGTATTAAATATTTTACTCTTAGGCTGTGGCTGATGATCACCGCAATCGAAAATTGCTTCTAATAGGAATAACACGGTGGAGAGAATTTGACAGAGAAATGAAACAAAGGTAAACTTTGATACACCACAGATGTGTCACCATGTTCACTTCACTGACCTACTGGTATACGACGCTAATTCGTATGCGATCTTTACGTAATTGATCAAACACGAAAGACAGTGTTTGACCACATTACCAAACACCTCGAAGTTCGTCAAAAATACTCCGCAACGCGTCGTATTGTCAACTCTCTCCTCTGTATTTGAAAATGTGGTCAAACACGGTCTTTCGTGTTTGATGTATTACATCACCTGCGGCCCTTGACTCCTATTATTTAAAAAACTTCACAAGATGGTCGTTAACATTTAATGGTTTGCTTGTGTTGCCCCAGTCGCTCAGTACAGCATTCATCGGTGAGGCATTACTACATTCATCTTTTGAGAAAGACGTGGGCAGCGTGGCAGCAGGTGAGCCCTGGTCTTAAACCACAATATTTGCTTTACGGAGATTAAAAACTTGTCTATTATGTGCGTTGAACTGTCAGTATCTAATGATCCATAGAGATCTGGCTGGGGTCATTGTGTTGTTCTTGGGCAAGACACTTTACTGTCACAGTGCCTCTCTATACCCAGTTGTATAAATGTTCTTGTTCTTTTATCCTTTTCACTCCCCTTTGGAACACGGGAAATCCACAGTTCTCCTCTACTCGTCTCGATCCTGTGTTTTTGGTATTGGCGAATTGTTGGGACAACCTGACAACCTGGCTCTTAACCTGCAAGAAACTAGCATCCCTTCCAGTGGGTGGGAAACAAGACTCTTAGCCACTTCATGATGCACAAACTGGAGTTAAGTGTCGAGAGTAGTACTCTATTTCTTTTATAAAATATTTCTCAAAAATACGCCTGAATCTAAAACGTCACAACCGTGTTTACATACTCCCATCTAAACATACCTATCGACCAATGAGCGTGTGCGTAGTATGTCAGTTATTTTATAAACTATATATATACTTTGCGAGCGCTCGGAGACGTTCGCGTTTTGTGACACCTGAAACAGCACAAACTGACCGCTGTTATTTTGGGTTTGTTGTGCTTTTGTTTCAGTTTGTTCATCACAGGCAGTTAAAATGGCAGAAACAGGCACGTGCCGACCTGCTTTATCAACGGAACCTTCTCTCTGTTGTAATCAGTGCTTGGAAGGTGAGACGGTAATCGGTGTGGTAATAAATACTTTTGAACTGCGTAGATGCTAGAAGTGAGGTCAAATCTTTAAATTGAAGTAATCTCAGTTGCTAGTTATGTAAAGAACCTTGTGATTATCTCTTGACGACTCGATCATTAACTGTTATCTACGTTTATTATATGACTGAGAAAATTTCTTCATTGTGATTGGCTGAGAGCAAACTAATTTATCGTTAATTCTCAATTTGCACTGCAGTGCAAATTAAAGCGCCCGCGTTCGCAATTTTCATATAACAAATAAGTAATCGTTTGAAAGCTCGAGCAATTAAGGATTTACACAACTCATGATATTTTGAAAATTCTTTCACATTGCACTCACCTAAAGGCTCGTCCAATTTTGAGAGAATTTTCAAATATCACTCGTAGTGTAAATCCTTAATTGCACTCACATTCATACGATTACCTGTACATATTTAAATCGGTAACGCGACTGTAACTTGATCTCTATCTCTAATTGAAAAAGGAAAACATGAGAAAATAGAACTTCGTGCGAGTGTCGATAACCTATCCACGTACTTTTGTGTAACTTCTGGTAACTTAATAGGAAATGTAGATCAGTTTATAGTAAACCTGCTTTAGGTTGCATTGCTAATGTATATTTCGCTGTCTTTTTTTGCAGGGCCATCACAAGCATGTGAAGGTTGTTGAAACGCATAGCGATGAGCGACTTCAGGCGCACAATGTGGATCGATTGAGGTTATTTTTGAAGTTTGTCTCTTGTTCGCCTTAATTTCCAATTCTTTTCAAATTTTGTTGTCGTACACTAGAAAGGAAGCCCAATCGTTAAACTTATGTATATCACTTTACTACAACTTTCTAAACGAGAAAAAATTATAGTACTAATAATTATCTGTCATACTCTATTTAACAATTACATTATGAGTTCGAGAATTCTATCGCGTGATAGTTGACGATACTAGTCGTTCAAAACTTTATCTACATCCTTTTCACGACACAGACGCTTTGAAAACGTAAAGAAGCGGTTAACATTCCAAAGCAATTGCTACTAACTATCCACAACAGAAAAGATAGTGAGCAGCGTAGCCAATAACAGAACGGCATTCATGATAGAATGCTAGTAGATTTATACTAATCACTGATGCCTTGACTGCCTTGGGTAAGAATTACAGCACTTTTCTTGAATACATAGGCCCGAACTATCTTCTCTTGTTCTCAGGTCAACCTTTGAAACGTGGAAGCGGAACGCTGAAGCAAACAAAGAGGAAAGGAGAAATAAGCATGTTGCGAAGACATTGTTCAATCAAACATTACTTTCCAAGGTGAATAAAACAGCAGGCTTTCGACAAGAGGACAGTTTTACGTTTCTCCCTGAAATGTCCCGCACGATGATTCTGCAAGAATAGGTTATAATTTTGAAAAGGTTCTTGCTGCTAAGTGTGACCCTTCCTTGTGTATGAGGAACGTCTTATTGTATCTAAAAGGAAGACTACATTCCAAGGACATGCAGTATACATACTGCTTTGGATCCCCTGATTCATCCTCTTAAAATTCAGGTTGTTTATGTTCAATAGACTACAACAAAACTAAACTGCTTCGATACATGCACCAATCCATGCGTGGTTCAAATAAGAACATGTTTCAATATTTAGGCTCGACATGTTTTCCTATAATGGGGTTTAAATGCCAAATGTTAAGTTTAGCCTACTAGGTTTTTACCTTATCTTAACTCTCTCTTTAATATTTTTAGTGCATAATCTATTTAGAAACCTAAATGCCCAAATCAGTGCCTAATAGACATGCACCACATACATGTATACACGTGTAAGACCTTTTTATGGCTAACCTGAAAAACCTTGAAGTTCTTATATGTGGATTTTTTTTTTACTGTACTGAACTGCGAGCTTAACTTGGGAGAGTATTTCTTAGGCGTCGGCCGTTAAGCCTCTATGGTTCAGTTTGATCCTATTACACCTAAAGACTGTTAAATCTTTGCAGTGTTTCTCGTGTTGGAAAGAATTCTCAACTCATCATGCCGTCAAGAAGTGGCAGCAGTGGCAACGTATTCAGGAAATACAACAGAAACTCGCGAGAGGTTAGTAAGAGGTGCTGGTTACTCTGTTTATGCAGCAAAGTGAGGTTTTCTAAGAAGTAGGCCTTTTTGATCAGTTGTCATGAGAACCATGCGTTGGTGAAATGGCCAACTGGGGTTTTAAGAGTCCAGAGGTGGAAAGGATGCAATTAGAACTTAAATACCGCATAATGTTGGGAAAACAATGCTCAGGATTACAAGGGGCAACCTGCACCGTTTACAGTGTTCTTTATGATTGGCCAACCGAAACAATAGATAAAGAACTTAAACAATTCCCCTAGCTCTAACATCGAAATAGGTACAGATAAACAAGAACAAATCAAAAAAGAGGTTTTAAAGAGGTGCAGGTCAACAAGGACGAATCAGGTGCAGGTTAACTGGAATTACCGGAAGGTATGGTTATTGTTGCTCTTTTGACAATGTTATTTGCTTTGCAAGGTAAATTACACCGTTCGTTCCGTGCTTGGAAATCCTTCAAACTGAAGTCGGTACGAGACAAGACTCTCAGAAATAAGGCTTGCGATCATCATAATAAGACACTGCAACGAAAAGCGGTACAAGCATGGAAGGGCTACATTCACCTTTGTTTCAGGATCAAGGTAAGCGACCTTTGTGCGACTTTTCTTGGACGACATTTTTGACCATACGTGTTCCCGGGTGGTAGGGTTACTTACACATTTTGTAGTTTGAGTTATGGAAGTTCTCTTGGTGAATATTCTTGGTCGTCCCCGTTCCCGGGTACTTTATCCCCGGTCCCCGTAGTTGAAGGGTTACATACAAACTGTAAAAGACGAATGATATTTTATGATTTGAGTTGATGATTTTCTTGGCTACCTGTATTTTTTGACAACTGTTTTTAAATTAAAGTTTGAAGCTGGCAAATACCTACGTTTAAACTTGAACCAGCTGCTGTGCCAGAAAATTAAGGAAAAATTTTGGAATTGAATTAGAGTAAGTGACGTAATTTTCCTTTTCAGATTCTTGAAAGACAAAGCATGTGGATTCATAATCGAAGGATTACCGCTGCTTTCTTCAAGAAATGGAAGAAACAGGTAATCTCTCTAAACCATCTTGTAACTACAATATTTAATTTCATGGTAATAGATGTCCAACAGTAGCAATTAAATAATGAAAGAATGAAGAATGCGAATGCAGCCATAACACTACTGGAAAAATGACCTGAAAAAATTTCAGGCTCTGAACGGGATTCGAACCCACGACCTTTCCGTCACCGGTGCAATGCTCTACCAACTGAGCTATCAAAGCCATGCACATGAGAGCGGTCGTGTGGGTTCGGCCCTATATGTTAACACTGCTGGAAAAATGACCTGACGAATCGAATCCCGTTCAGAGCCTGAAAGTTTTTCAGGTCAATTTTCCAGTAGTGGTATGGCTGCATTCGCATCCTTCATTCTTTCATTATTTAATTGCTACTGTTGGACATCTATTACCATGAAATTTATATACTTGAGCCGAGTATTACGTCCACTGAACATATAGGGCCGAACCCAGACAAGGCCGCTCCCATGTGGCTTTGATAGCTCAGTTGGTAGAGCATTGCACCGGTAACGCAAAGGTCGTGGGTTCGAATCCTGTTCAGAGCCTGAAATTTTTTCAGGTCATTTTTCCAGGTCATTTTTCCAGTAGTGTTATGGCTGCATTCGCATCCTTCACGATTCTTTCACAATATTTAATAAAGAAATATTTTCCACGTCAGGTGTTATGGTAAAACGAGTGCATGTGTTAGAAAACGTGGAAAGCTATAGATGTTACTTTCAGAGCTGTTTGAAGTTCATCTGAACTTTTATAACTGTTTTCTTGATTCTATAGCGAAAGTCCTTCATTTCTTTTACGGCATGAACGCTCAAAATAATTTTTGATATTACCACAGAGTTAAGGGAAACCAACCAACCGTTGTGCAGGACGCAAAACCAAATATTGCTGTGGAATGTTTCAGTCTTTTGTTGAGTTTCATTGTACATTAATGTTTGCTGCTTTTTTGTCTTTCATAAAGTTATACGTGCGGTTCTTAAACTTACGACATCTTCAACTACACCATTTGGAATAAAATTTTAACCAACGGAAACTTAAAGTGAGAAAAAGGATAGCGAAATGTTAAGAAACGGACCAAAAAGTTGAAACATTTCAACAGTGTATCTACAACAGATTTGGCCCAGTTCATTTAGTTGCACAAGTTTGTAATGTGTAAATTTTCAGCACGCCATTGTAGTTCAAGAAAAGAGAAAGACAGTTCTGGCGTTGTGGCATTGGAGTGTGAACCTACAAAGAAAGGTGAGTAGTGTGTGTAATACGTACGAACAGTTAGATTTACCATGCTAGTGTTCAATAACACGGAGTATTTATTGATTCATCGGTGACGGATTCATATTCAGTATCATTGGTTAGTTCTATGCGCTTGTATTTTAAAAATTTACAAGAAATGATGTTCCATGTTGTCGATCATTTCTTATCCCTTGCGCATATGGTTTAGTGAGACTAAGGTAAATTTGTACTCGCCCGCCCGCCCGCCCGCCGCCCGACCGATCTAACTAGTATCAGCCTATACCACATTTGCCTCGTAGGGAAACTTGGGTTTTGATTGGACCCAAAATATGAATACTGCCCTGTAGGACTTGCCAAAAGTAATCACTAGGCGACGAAAGAGCTTGTCCTTTTTTCTACCGCGTTTAATCTACGGTTATTTTGGTGTGGTTTAAAGGCGTTTTATGGTCTCTTGGAGTACGCAATCTCTCGCAAGAGGAAAGAAGTTCGAATCGCCAGAGCTTTGGAAGAGCGACGAAACAGACTTTTGCGGACCGGAGTCACGCAGTGGATGAAGGTGTGACGACGTAACACTTTTAGATCGTAGGCTTGATGTTTGATTGGCCAACGTTTCGCTATATGCGAGATTGGTTTTACTATTGGAATTTATTGTTTGTTTCCCTTGTGGTGACATTTTAGGTTGGCTTTCATCTGGCTTCAGAAAGATCAAGACTTGCCCAAGAAAGACAGCTCGAGGTTAGCTCGATTGTATCAGTCGTCATTTCTCAAGTTTCTCCACATCACTTTTCATCACACTTCTTGACCACCATCCCTTCTCTTGATTACGTGTTCACAGGCTGCTTATTCCGTGCACCAGTGCGTGTATCGCTGTGCGATGCACTGGAGAAGAGTTACGGCAAATCGAGTTCGACAGAGAGGAGGCAAGCCAAGGCCGAGACCTGTGATCGAGCCGAAATCTGATTGGCCAGTTGCCAAGTTACCAGTAACAACGCGCTCTGTTCCCTCAATCCAACCCTCGGCCTACACTATGGAAGTTCACAGGTAAAAAAGAAATGCAGTTCTTTTTCCATAAGTTGATAACTTGCGCGTTGTTTTTACAATATTGTGAACTAGAGAGGTAGGGGTATCACTATGTTGCATCCAAGGCTCGAATAAACGTTCCCTTGGTTTACGAGAAACAACATTGTCAGAATGTAGCTTTGATCCCGAGATCAATGGTAGATTAACGAGAGACTCATTAGCCTTTCGTGGGTCAGCACTCTGAAATTTAGTTAATTGTAATGATAAAATAGATAATTTAAATTTCAAGGAAATTTAAAGGCTACTTATTACGAAGGAATATTTTTAAGACTTCTTTTTGGACAGTTCAGCTGCCTCCACATCCTGATATAGAGATAGTGATTACGCATATTTTTAGAACTGAACTTGAACTAATATTTTAAGGCCCTAGATTGATACTTTGATCTTAGTTCCGTATTAGGTAGTTGAGTATTATACACGACCCCACGAGCTTTGAAGCTTTCACTCTTCAGTATCATGTTAAAATAAAGGTTTTATGTGGACTTGACAAAGGATTGAATGCGATTTCTTTAAGAAATTAAAATTTTCAAATTTCAAAGCAATTGGATTCGAGTTCGAAACAGAAGGCTCCAATTTTCAAGATTGCACTTGTTGTAATCCGTTTCCATTCGCGCTGTTAGTAGTCTTCTTCACGTCCTTATGGCCCCATTCATTTGAGGAAAAATCTACACGAAGGATTCCTCAGCGTTTCTCCAAATAATTGTAAAGACCAGTGACATTGCTCTCCCTCCTCGAGTAGCAGAAAGAGTAAGTGCAAGAACTCTCCACTCTGTGCTCTGTTACAGGTGCCTCCCTTTTCTAATGGTCTGTTTCCTCCCTCCATTTTTGCTAGAATTGCGCCAGAGGGTTTCAAGGAACGTCCGCGACCAAGAAAACCCGACTACTTGAGGGAGTCCTTTGATTTCACTCAAATATCCATTGCAACAAATGTATCACCGCGCGTGCCATCCACGCGTGTCACGGACCAAGTGGACGATGACGAAACCAAACCACGTTCCTCGCCACCCCGACCGTCTTATCAAATGAGGACCAATATCCACCCCCACCAGAGGAACCCTAGGGAGGAATCGATTGTCTTTCCGTCGTCTTCAGGGGAGGAATCTTTTCCTGGTGCAGAGAGATCGAAACAAGCTCGAGAGACAGTTGGTGAGATACTAAATGTACTCTGATAACGTTACTTTGTTGAGCAACAGTTAGCTAACTGAGTAGTTTTATGTTTTGGGTGGAGTAGATGGCGTAGTTTATGAACGTCTTTTATCTAGGAGATCACCACTAGTGATAAGATAGTTTCTGTAAACATCATGAATTTAAAGAAAAGGCTTTCGCCACTCTGCCTGAATGAGAAGTCATGCATTGTTTTCAGACTCCTCAGAAGCTGCATTCAGTGACAGGCAGCACGGGTTCGCTGACCCAGTATCGAAACCCGTACAAAAACCTTCCATTCCATCACTTACGAACAAGGCTCAGGCACGAGGACCCGAACGAAGAGTAGTTTTATTACCTCCCTCGTCCTTCACCCTACCTTCACGTGCTGAGGGAGCCCAAATGCATCCCTCTGTGCCTGAGGGACTGGAGGTTCTTGCTTCTACTTCACCGTATCCCGCATCAACCCCTCGCACCTCCCTAGAGAGTGAAAAACGACTGGCATCCAGTCCTTCTTCGGCCACCTCGTTATCGAGTAGAGGCTCTGAAGACGAAGAAGAGGTGGTGAGAGAAGACGAGGAGGAAGAAATCGACGAAGAACAGGATGATGAGGAATGTAAACCGAATACGAGAGAAGAGGCTGTAAGAAGTGAACTACTAAGTCAACTGAAAGGCGAAGGAAATCTTCAAGAACGTGTTGCAACTATGAAGAATATCCTACAAGAATTTCAAGACATCAAAGTTACATATAGGTAAATACAGCATTTAGCGTTTTCTTGTTTCTATAGTGTTCTTGAGGTCCAAATCTGGTCACTGTAGTACCAATATTAAACATTGCCGGCGAAAGACAGGAGTCTTAAAATGGAATAGGTTAAGGCCATCAACCTAACGAAAAGCAGAGTAACGAGAACAATGTCCGAAACTTTTACTGTTACAATGTTAAATACAAGGTGTTGCAGGCGTCAGTCTTGAAAACTGCAGCTCGAGTCATTTGACAGTGGCTTGTCGCACATTTGTTTGCACTCTTTCTCTTGTTTTTACGTTAATCTGACGGTAAAACCAATTCCAGTTGTCTTTCACGTGTTACAAGTACCAAGTGTTGCAGGTACCAATCTTGAAAACAGTCCCACGGGTTTCATCAAGGGTCGCGTACCGGGAAAATTGACCAGCTGTGAGGATGATTTCGCCTGCTTGGTTTGACCATTTAGAGGGAAGGTTTTCTTATGGAGAAGTTCATATCAAAAAGTTTTGCCCTCCTGCGAAAACCAGTTGCTTTTCTGCTGAAAATGTCAATGAAACCCCTGAAAACTACAGCTCGAGATATTTGAAAGTTGGCTTGACCCGCATTTGTTTCCACTAAAGGTAAAGGTAAAGTTAAACTTTATTTCGCCAGGGTGGCCCATTCAGCGACGAGGCTGATATCCAGAGGGGCCCTGGACTGAAAATATAATAATTACTCTTACACTCTTTCCCTTGTTCTTAAATTAATCTGACGGCGAAACCAAATGCAGCTGTCTTTCACATGGTTGTAATGTTATTATGTTTTTTTCTTTTTTTTTTTTTGAGTCATAAAAAGAAACAGCGAGATCAGTTGTCCGTGTGGGTTCAGGAACAGGTAGAGAGACTGGGACCGAACCATGAGGATGACGAGTTGTTACAAACTGAACAGTGCTTACATGAAGTAAGAAAAACAAAACTGCTTGGTTTTTGTTTTTTTGTCGGAATCTTAGTTTTTTTGTTATAATCTTTGTTCTGTTTTTTTTCTCCGAGAATCCACTGCTACCTCATAGTAACCTCACTTGAGCTATCCTATCTTCGGTCGGCAAACTGATCTACTCACATCTTTTGTTATCTTTATCTCTATCGTTTCATAGTTGACCGAGGAAGTGCACAACATGGCGGAAAGAATAAGAAAGACTCGACCTCTTGTTGAAGAAGTGGCATCGAGCATCAGAGAACTCATTCAAAAAACTGGTTTGGGTTCGTCTGCCTAGCCTCGGCCATTTCCAGGTCAAGATTGTGAAATCCTAGTGTTCCCTTTGTGGATTTTGGACCATCAAGGGACGTTCACTCACAAGACGAGCTTCGTCTGCTCTACTGACCAAATACCCACAGAATGTGGCTAAATCGCAGCGGTAATGGGTCATGCTTGACGAAGGACGTGTTGAGTAATGAATGCTCTGAGTACAGTGGAGGCAAGTTAAATGGGACCGTTTCCTTTGCTATCAGTTCATCTAACACAACAAAATATCGGAAGCTAGGAAAAAATGCGAAACATGTGTCCACTCAACAATTGCAACGTAAGATGTAACTGGAATGGACAGGGAGAACCTTTTCCAGACTCATGTTCATTTCGTCTGTTCTTAAAATGTACGAGCCTGGACTAGTGAGGCAGGCTGATTCCTTCGGGATTAATATTCCTCTGTAAGTTGCGATTTATTGAATCCCGGAATGTTCTCCTCCAGATAGGCCAGTAATGCTTTTCTGACTAAAAATAAAACAAACTGCAGTTTTAAAATTATGTATTTTATTGTCTGCTTTATTTTGCAAATGTTTTCCACGGTAAGAGTAATGGGCTGTGTCCTTTTAATCACGCCGCTTAGAGCACATTTTTAGCTCTTTTAAGTTCTATAAATTTTCCTTTCAATAACGAATTGCGTGACGGAATGTTCAGGAGGGGAGAAACTTCCATGGTAAAGTGACAGCGATGCTTTTTCAGAAATTCTAAAGAGAGCCCTAATGGTAATAGATGCCGTTTTTTGGGCGAGGCGCAAGTCCTAAGAGACACCGCGACGGTTGCATCCACAGCCACACCTACAAGGGCAGGTCTTATTTCCCACTCGTTTTGTAAATTTCTCGTTCTTTTCAGGCTTATTTCTCGTTCTTTTCAGGCTTATTTCTCGAGAACTATATGTGTTGAAGATAAACACGCTAAGCGTACACGTCAATTGGGAAGTTTCCCGGGAAGAATTCTGCAGTTCTATGTATGTGTGTATGAGTCACGTGACCACAACCCCCCTATAGAGCACGTGACTACCTTGTGAGTCAATCAAAGCTGGCCACACGTGGTACTTAATCGCTAGAGATTTCATGTCCGAGGTCATGAACCGTCCATGTAGCTTGTCTGAGAACACTGTAGCTTCATACTCGATGATCATTGGTGGAATCTGGACTGCCATCATCCAGGACAAGCGCACGCATTCATCCATGTATTCTTTTAACTTTGTGCAGTTTTGTAACTCGGGGAAATCGTACAATGTGCTCCACAGTTGTTTGCTCACATCCTGACACAGGAAACAACAAATTAACAAATTGACGTCAGTGTTTCATGCGTCTGTCCTGTTAGTGATCATGAATTTCGTCATAACATTGTCAAAGTAGCTGTGGAACCAGGAGCGATAGCCCCCAAATTGTCCGCCCTCGCTCGTTGACTTATCGCATTAATTCGTATCTTCATTGCAAATATGCTAACTGTTTTCAGACATAACTCTTCGACTTCAGATGATAGGTTTAGCCCTCTACAGTTTTCGATTTTTGTCTTGTTTTGCCTTACTTGAGATCTGCAAAACCTTAAGGTTTCTTTTCCTCAATGCAATACTGGCTCAACAGTGTGTACAGCTTGAAAAGCTGAAAAGCTTCAAAACCTACCCGTTTGATCTTGTCGATTTTTAATCGTGCGCCTGTCTGTCGGAAGTAGTCATTGAGGCGGTCTTGTATATCCTGTGCATGCTCAGCTTTCTTCTCTTCATCCGGGATGTCTAGCAGGTGTTTAAGCTTGTGCTGTTTTTCTGTGAGTGCTTGTTGTACCGTGCGAAAAGCCACCTGTGGGTTGTACGTGCAATTAGTTTATGATATTAATATTAATAAGTGTTGATTTTCAAGTAATTTGCACCTGTCATAGGCTCGATTACCAGCCGCTGATCAGGAAAGGAGCCCGCGTTCCTCCCAGGGGAGGAACGTAGACCGGGCACGAGAGAGCGGCAAAAATCGAGCCTATACTATCACGGTAGAAAATCAAACACAGAGAGGAAAATAACTTCATGGTTAACGGTGTGGACATCGCCAAGTAAGATGACAAATCGTTATGGCGACAAGTTTCATAGTGCTCGTAATATTATTACTGATTGAGTTATAACGTCAACGAGCGGAAAATGTCGCTCACTCCAAACAAAACTTGTCCAAATGGGACTAGTTTCTCTAAGTGTATGAGCATTTTTTCACAAGATGTTTTCAAATTAAACTGGGAAAATGGGATACTTCTGCCCGGTGTTTTATTGTCGTAACCATCTGGAACTTCATTGTATCTAAAAGAAGTGTAGAATTGCACTCACCACGACAACTGAGAAAAGAATTTTGTTTTTAATGTCTCCGTTGTCATCCAGCTTGTCAAGAGATTCCAGGTCATCGAGCTCATCCATAGCATCCAGCCTTGTTTGCGTGTACAGGTTGTCATAGCGCTTCACTAGAGCGGACGGACGGCAATCACCCGCCGATAGGTCCTCGAATTTCCCTCCCTTTTTGAGCTGTCTTTGTGCCTGGTCTTGCAATCTGCAAGATATGAAGTTAAACGCCTCGTCACTGGCCATTGGGAGAAACGTGTTAGGCACGTAACATGTCTTGTCATTGGTTATCTTGGTTAGCACCTAAATTTGATTGGCCATCATTGCAGCCCTCTATTTTGCCTTGCGTTTACCAAGCTGTTGGATTGTATGATGAACATCGAAGGGTTCTTTTTTGAAGTGTTTTCTAGCAAATTTGTGAGATCATCTTACCTGTCTATAAGATCCTTCTCCCTTTTTGTTAAATTTTGGACCATTTTCTGAGCTGCTTCAAGCTCTTTTTGTTTTTCCTCCACCTGTTTGCGAAGGCTAGACTTTTCATCTGTTGGTTTTTGTGTGGAATCATCTGGACTTGGGTTCTTGCCTCGAGCTGACTCAACGTTCTGTGCATTTTCATTGTCACTCGAACTACTGACAGAACTCAGCGCCGAGAACTCTGCAAGAGAATTTGCCATAAGAAAACTGTTACTAATCAAAAGTCTAGACAAAAAGGGGGGAAAACTGAGAGAATGAAATTTTTGCTGCTATCCTTCAGCTTGGATTCGTATCTGTTGTAGGTTAACTGATTTGCCAGCTCCATCCCTCTTAATTCAGTACTCGGTTTCTCTATCAAATCTTTCGCAGTTCACCATCAAATGTTTCTAGTGCATGAACTCGAGTTGTTATCGAAGAGAAACTTACCGTCGCTAGTTCTAGATCTTTTAGCAGTTCTTTACGATAACGACCTTGACATCATTTGTTTAGTGCTACTGCGATGAATTTCGCACCTGTCCTATCTAAGCCGTTTTGAAACATTGACAAAAAGTCTATACGAGAAGAAAAATGCTGTTTACTTTTTTACAATATCTCTTTTTGTTCCAGAAATCAACTTCGCTTCTTCTCTAAAGCTTTTTTTTAATTAAAATAATACAGTACAATTGGATCACATACGAACAAAAAAAGAGAATGAAAAACAGTACACTACAATACATTACACTACACTCCCCAAAGTAGTTTGCCAACCCTTGCCACTCGACTGGGGACGAGATCGACAAAGACTAGCATTACCTGTTTCATCATCCAATTGAGTGACAGTGTCAAACACATCAGTGTCACTTCCGCCGCCTCCCTCCTCATTGGTGCTGACGTCACCAGACTCCGGATCACTCGCAGTCGTGTGAGTAATAGTGGGTACCTTGATTTTCCCCTCTGTTTTGACCACGCCCTTCTGCGACTCCTCCAAGAGCTGTAGTACCAGGCGGTGCCCGTGGTGAAATCTCTCCAGCAGCGGTAACACGTGCTCGTCACGTGATATGTTGAACTCCTTTCTAAGTTGGCTCAGAAGTTGAAGGACCTGTAGTGAGATGAGATGCTGAAATATAACTGCATGAGAAGATCTTATTCTCTTCGTTCTTTCCACCTTAGCTCACTTGATTTAATTCACCTTCTCTTATGTTTTGATTTCTAATGTTGAGAACATCTCTGTGACTTTGCGAACTGTGCGAGTACTTTGCTACTTGGTTTACAAAAGCACTTGGTTTGAAATAAACTGTATTTTTCTTCGCCTGGTAAGAGGGCTCCTAGAAAATAATGGAGTTTATCGTGGGCCAGTTTATATAACTTTTGCCCGGATTATTTGAAACCAATATGGCGTACCGTTGTTTCTGACGTTATATTGATATAAGAGCTTTTCAGAATACACCTTGCGTTCTTCTATTTTCCAAGTGAACTTTGAATGTTTAGAAGATTTCTCGCCTTGCCTCAGTTTTTGGTTTGTTTCCTTGATTTCAACGAATGTGATAGCGGCTTTTTAGCTCTAATGGAAATTTTGTCAATATGTAACAAAAAATCTTCAAACAAAATTTTAGGAAATGTGGAGACCAGTAGGGACAGTTTGCATTTTGATCGTAAGACTAATTTGTGTTGTCAAAAATCAAGCCTGGTACTTTGTTCCTGTGTTCCATGAGAATAGCTTAACGATAAACTGTTTTGAAATTAAATATTATTTGCTTTTCATCGGATGACCCTTTTGTCTGACTAACAGCGGAAAACCGCCTACCTCTTTGTCGTGGTTTATTCGTGCTTCTAACTTGTCAACTAAATCCGTTACTAGAAGTTTGTCCCTCGAATTTATCTGCACTGCATTAAACAGCGACTGGTTAAAGAACAGTCTGTCCTCGATGGATTGTCCTGACATTTTCCTCATGTACTGAGTGGTTTTGTCATCCATATCTGCTTGGCTGTGTCCTGCAATAGCTGACGACAACTCTGCACTATTGTGTGGAACGTTCAACAGAGCATCGGAGAGTTTTTGAAGAGCGTGCTTGTAATGACTCACGGCTCGTTCTAATTCCGTTTTCAAAGCCTCGTGCATTTTCATGTAATAAGTCGCAGATGATCGTGTTATAGTCTCGAGCAAGGCGTGCTCGGAGAATCCACTCAATGCCTTGGAAAACTGTTCCGCTCTCTGGACAAGCCGCTGGTGAAGGGAATCGTCCATTTGTGTACAAATGCTAAATATGTTTTTTATGTGTTCTCTCGAACGTGCGCTAGCAAATGTTTGGTTGTTGTATTTAAGAACGTCGACGAAGTACCTGACCAAGTGATGAACGAAATCGTCACTGCTTAGTCCATGATCGGGGAGTCGCCCCTGACGGTCATAAAATATCTTTGAGTAAAGCGCCTCAAGCGAAGCTAAACTGCTTGGAATATCAGCGTACAAGCTCTCAATGGACAAGTTGTCTAAAATAAGGACTAGTACATCTCCGGGAATTTGATTCACTATTCTGATCAATTCTTGATATTCTTTCCTCTCAATACGTAAGTTCACCTTTCCAATGACTTTTAGAACAAGTAGCTTGCCATCTTGAAGTGGATCAGGCCCTGATTTTGCAGAGATGGTGTCAAAGCTTCGCCTCTCTCGACTCGTTTTTCGCGGCGGTTGTAAACTATCGGCTAGTACGTTGTCGGGAAAGGAATTCGACCGACTGTGCCGCGAGCCAGTGCCTGTGGGGGACAAACTTTTGCGACTCTTTGACATTCTGTTGCCATCAAAGTTACCTCACAACACCAACGATCATCAACGATCGTGAGATCTTCTTAACAAATGATAAAATTCATATCCGTCAATTTCCGTTGCATTAGCATCAATAGCATTCATCGTGTCGTCTTAGTGTCGAGCATCGCTCGCGAGGCTTTGTTACACCTTGATTGATGGTTAAGCCCCCTTAATGCTGGTCATACACGCCTAGAATAACAGAGAAAGCTTTAAGTGAATGAACAACTAGATCAGGCAATCCATTCACTAATGGTCTTGAGCGAAAGTGCACATTACCGAAATGTAAATTTCTTTAGAGCCTATTCTTGCACATTGTTTGGCGGCCAAGGTGATTAATAACCCTTATTTACTTCTCTGTTACTGTTGACATAGATAAGAAGTTGGAATGCTGATTTGAATTCCTCTTTGATTTTAGAATGTAGAAGTCGAAACCAGCCAGCTTATGGGGATTTTATACGTTAAAAAGAAATGATTTAGGCATTAGTACGAAACGCGAAAATTATTTATGCATTTGTTCTTACGCTTGTGTTCAGACAGTTGTTTGTAAAATCCTTTGGAAACTTTCCTGTTAAAACAAAATAGAAGCAGCACAACAGGTTTAGACGAAGAGCCCGGATTTAAAACATGTCATTTTCCCAGTTCACGGTAACAACCACAGTGAAAAGCATTTGAGCAGTGAGCTTTTTTAAGTAAAACCTCGCAAACAATTCATGTGGAACTTAAAAGTTATAGTGCTCAGTGCTATGCGTACAAACTAATTACGTCTATCGGAAGCCATTTTAAGTTAAATTTGCTACTTTGTAGCATGTTTGGAAACGATTTCCCCGCTTGAAAAATGTACTTGACACATTGCCAACTTGTATTTTTGACTAATTGTCACCGGATTGTTGAATTAACACTGAAGCTTTTACAAGCAATGTAACATCCACCTGCCAGGCTAAAGGCAAATGATACAACACAACGAAAGGGTAAGCCTTGAGAAAAGCTGTTCTGTTGAGGTGCAGAGGAGGGCATTGATGCTGTAAAATTGCAGGTAACTGAAGTGACGCATAACTTATGACGTTTAGGAATGGTTTTTCGGTTGATTCCAGCTTAAGTGTCAAACGAAATTTATCGTCGCATTTACTGGCAAATAAGTCAGGAGTTCAGTTGTTTTCCATGGTCGCGAACTGCCGAGAAAGAGAACTATCTTTCTTGTAAGCAACCAGGAAATACGGCTAAAATTCACGCTTGTAACGAAGGACCTGTTCTCTGGCTTTCCAAAACAATGTATGAAAATGTATTGTTTATACCAAACTAAATGTTGTTCTTGGTAGGATCAGCAATACAACGTCCGTCTGTTTATGTTCTTACGGAAGATCTCTTATCTCCCCCACACTTTCAATTTTTTTTTTTTCGCGTCGTTAAACGAGTATATTTTTTGTACTTAACGTTTTCTATTTTGCAATTTTCTGATTATTGTCAAGTTTTATTCATGCGTAAGTAATTACAAGTAATTAGGCACTGGGCTGGCTTCGCTATTGAAGTCGCCCTAATTTGTTTAATGCTTTAAAGCTTGTTTAAACAAAAACCATATTACAGTTCAAATTAGCATAATAAACTCCTTTTGAACTAGATATCAATGTGGCGAAACTTTGCCATCAGCTGTCATTCTATCCTGAAAGGCAACTTGTTTTAAATAGTTCGCTTTTGGCGGCTTTACTGTTCCTAGCAGTTTTGTTTTAGTTTCAGTAGCTTTTGATCAGGGGGCCCTCACTGACCGTGACGAAGAAGATCCGTTCCAGCTCGAGAAGTCATAACAATGTAAGTCCTTGAGGTTTAGTGTTTATCTCAATGATCTTTTGTCATGAGAACCAAATAGTTACGAATCAAGCATATCCAATCGCTGTCCCCCTTGTGCCATAACAAGTCCATGTAACTTTATTTAAATCAGCTCTTTCTTTCATTTTCACCACTTGCTTATTGCACATGTAAGCTTGCCTGTACTGTCAATTAACTTGAGCGGACTGAAGTATTCGCATTAAGATCACTCACTGCAATATTCACTTGTCCAAATAACTCACAGAATTATTTTACCTCCCATCAGCGGCCTCTGAAGACCACTCGGCCAATCATGGAACACAACAGTGTAATTAACACTGTAGGTAACCTCAACGACGACTTGGTGTTCCTCCACGAGTTCCAATTCGACAACAATAACAGCGACATAACACCGTCACTAAGCGAATATGAACTGCAGAAAATCAAGGAAGATCTGGGAATGCTCGATAATGGCGGTGAATTTGATTCCTCCAACTTACCCTTACCGTCTATCTACGTCGACGGCAACACACCGACTCCATTTGACTTCCCGCTGACGGAAGAAGAGCGCGCTCTGCTGGAGCAGTGCACGATCGGCTCTCCTCGGCGCTTTTCCGACTCTCCCAGCGTGTGCTCGACATCCCTGGAGCTACTAGCGGACAGCTTGATTAAAGACTTTGAAGACATGGATTCTGACCAAGATCAAGAACAGGCAAGGCAAGCAGGAAATTTTTCCACAAACTCTACTTCCTTCAAGGTGCATGATCGGAAAACACCGTCCCCTCCGGAAGAGAGGGATTTAGAAAAGTTCCAGCGAGCCGAAGGAAGCTCGAGGTCCGAAGCTTTAAAATTAAGCGAAGACAGAAATGAAAATTTCAGGAAACCGGATGGCGTACAGAGTTCAAACTCGAGTGAAAGCTCAGACTCTCGCCAAATGAACGAAACCGTGGAGACTTCATCGAACTCGGGATCAGTGTTATCGCAGAATGGCCAGGAATCCGTGCAAACATCGCGGTCTCCTTCGCTCGATTCCGACTCACTACCGGCTTCCATCGATTCTGGTCTGCCAGTCAAAGATGTGCACATTCCTCCACATCAGTACTTTGTGGTGGTAGCCATAGACTTTGGAACAACATTCAGCGGCTATGCTTTCGCTTTTACTCGCGATCCAGAAAGCGTTCACATGATGCGACGCTGGGAAGGAGGTGACCCCGGTGTTACAAACCAGAAAACACCGACAACCTTGCTGTTGAAACCTGATGGAAGTTTCCACTCGTTTGGATTCGGCGCGCGGGATTTTTATCATGATTTAGAGCCAGACGACGCCAAGAAATGGATGTACTTTGAGAAGTTTAAGATGTCTCTACACACAAACAAGGTACAGCTATGATTATCAACTTTGTTTACGTCAGTTCCTTTCCCAACCTTGTCTTCGATAAAGTACCTGTTAATTTTTGTCTTTGATTGAAAAATAAGGAGGCCGGAGGATTCGTTTCACTTCTTTAATGATATATTTGCTCATCGCTAAATGTAAGAAGGTAATTGAAATCAAGATTATTCTTGAACCTGTGATTGTGACTATTTAAATAAAATTCCTGAACTTGCAAAGAACTAATTAAGAAAAACTCTGCGATCTTCAACTACTTACATTAAACCAACATTTTTTTCTTTCAATTTGAAATTTTCATTCATTTTAACCCACCAACTAATGGATCTAAAGATTAAAAAATACTTGAGCATATTTCTAAGGCATTGATCATTACTGACAATATAACGCAATGCATGATCCTTCTTTTCATTGATATATCTCAGCTAGACTGACATTACAGCCTCATGACTAACACTGCTGTTAAACAGCTCGTATGCTATTTTATTTTTTAGCAAGATGATTTATTTTTTGAAGTTACACCAAATATTTCCGAAAACAAGCTATGTTTTGTGAAACTGCGTGAAACCACCAACATGTTTGAGTATTTTTGTTACAAAGACCGCAGCCGGCACAATGTTGAATGAGATTGTTTATATATTCAATTAATGTTTACATGAAGAGACACTTCATCGTGAAATATTTATGAAAAGCGGCTGGTCGAGAAGACTTACATTAGATTTGTTTTCCGTCGTAAAATAGGGCCATAAGTAATTTTTCTACGTAAAATGTTTCAATTATTACTTTTTCTTAAACCATTTCATTGTAGGATCTCCACAAAGATGTAGAGATCAAAGCTGCTAACGGCAAGGCACTGAGGGCCGTGACCGTCTTTGCGCATGCACTAAAGTTCTTCAAAGATCACGTGCTGGAGGAGCTGTCTGACCAATCAGCTACCAAGATTTTGGAAGAAGACATTCAATGGGTTCTCACCGTCCCTGCCATCTGGAAGGCACCTGCAAAGCAGTTCATGAGGACAGCGGCGTACGAGGTGAGTCCACTTCATGTCTCGTATTGTCGTATGCATATTTCTTCGGAGTTTGCGATTGGTTGAAACGCTTCCGATAAAGCCAACTAGTGGCGAGCCGTTTAAATTAGACTTGGATGCCGTCGAACTGTTTACCAACCCAAAATAGATTTACTGGAGTAGATCTGACCATGCTTTTCCACAAGGAACAGGCATTACCGCCTGCATAACGAGTGCAGAAAATTATTGTAAAAGGCCTTTGCAAAATTGGTCACGTGACCGATAATTTTTAAACTTTTTGTTACCGACAGCGACATGAATTTCAGAACTAAAAAGAGCATGTTTTAAATAGCCAGAACACCAATTTTCAGACCAATGCCATTTCAGGTTGAGATTTAAAGAAGATTTGAATTTTGTAAAATTAGAAGGTTTTGTACTTAAGCGAGGAACCTTGGCCCTCCAGAAACCTTTTCCTTTATTAATCATATAGCAATTAGAGATAGAAAGACGGGTAAAACATTAGCAAAAAGTGAAAATTTTAGGCCCCTTAAACAGAAAGGCACAGATTTTATGGCAGTTTGAAAACTTTCAAAGTTATAAGGATTTGTATGGAAAGCCATTGGAGTGTGACAGGAGGGCAAAGCGTCTTCTTCCCACACGAATTCTTCCAATTTCTAACGTCCATGGTAACAATTACCTCTTAAAGGATTTTAACCCGAAACATTTGCATGAAAGCTTATTTATAAATGTTATTTCCATTTCTGATAACATTAAGCATTACCAGTGACTAAATCAGTGTGCTCTTGAAAAGCACGTCATGTGACCAACTGCTGCAAAAAGCTCAATGTATTTAATCTATTTTTACACTCGAGCATTCCGCTCTAACCGTAAACCACTCGAGTGCTACAAATCCTTCTTGGTTTAAGTAGCATTAAGAGGTAGGTAGACATGCTGGTTTTTGTGGTTGAAACTGACTGGAAAAAAAAACTGTTGAGTTTTTTGGTGATAAACCAGACGAAAAGGAATTCGTTTGATCAAAATCAAAAGCGACCCAGTAGAATGGTGTTGTCTGCTGTGTCTTAATTTTATTTATTCAAGTTTTTTTTTCGGTCTACATGCGTCGCCAAGGAACTGCACATGTAACTGTAAAGTCCTTGGCACTGCGGTCAGTCACTCACCTGTCTGTTTAAGGGATTTATTTATCGGTGGTTTGTGTGTGGTGAGGACCACGACTGACTAGGGTTGTTATAGCAGGTGTCCACTTATTGAAAGTTGTAAATGTACTTATATTGGTGTCCGTCTGGGTGTCCACTTAGCAGAGGTATGCGCTCCCAGAGGGTGTTTCCTATCTGAAATTAAACTGTGTATATCGAAGATGTTTCTTCTTGTTAAATTTCAAAACGGTGATAAAATAGATTATTATTTATAATCTGAATTGTCACTCCTTGGTGGCCGCGAGGCGCCACATGACTAAATAATCAAATTTATTGAAAAACATCTTACTAGCTACAGAATTTAAAATCGTGCCAAAAAATCAAAGATATCGGGATTTTTTAAACAAGCTCAGTAACAGAAATGTGCTACCTTTATTCTTGAAGAGAAAATTAATAATAAATAACATTACTAATTAACAAAAAAAGAGAAAAATCGTGCTAGTTTAAACCCCACTTACTGCTGAGATTACTAAAGCAATTTTTCAAATATTTCGCTTTAAAAGTGTAGTTCCGTGTAGTAAAGGACACGTTCGTTTACATTCCATACCTACATTACAAATGTCAATCCAAATGTACACGAATAATTGTAAGGGTCTTTTGCGGTTTGGTTGTTTTGTTCTTTTCCGGTGTACCTTGAAAACATCCCAGTACTGGTAATTAATTTGTCCCATTCCACTGAAATGTCTTCATACCAAAGAAACGGTACTTTTGTTACAATTTTAAGAAATCACACCATAATGATGTTTCGTTTATGTGGCCTATTCCAGAAGGAAACCGTCACAACTGTGTTGAAATCAGCACCGTTGTGTTTGTAGTTTCGTTCGGTAGAAGTGGAGTGATGAACTGAAAGACTCAAAAAAGCACTTTCAAAGATTGATTTCGCTTTCTAAATGTACAGCATTGGCTTGTTGTGAAGTTGTTTCCAGTATCTATTATATATTAAAGAATGGTGCATCTAAACTGGGGTTTGGCAGAGCATGTTCAAATGTCACGCCACGTTGAGAATGTACAATAGTGTCTGGTGTACAGGGCCACTTAAGAGAGTACTTGAATTCCAAAGACATCGAAGCTAATAGCAGGGACTTGTCTCTCTTGACTGTACCTTCTTTGTTCTTCTTGCTTAAGACAGTATGACGGTCAGACAGCGGTTAAAATTGTGACAATCAACTTGAAAAATGTATGGTGTATTAATGGCTGCGAAAAATTGTAACTTGAACTGGAGCATTTTTTCGAATGTTCACGAAAACTTTCCCTTGATTTGTCAAGCATATTCACTCCTGCTGCTGAATAAACTTGCGATTGGTGCTGGAGGTGAATTGTTAACGTACGGAAAGTTGTTCTCTGTAAATAACTTCTTCAGGATGTAAAGTTCGCTTACTACCACTACGGCAAGCGATCCAAACACAATACATTCAAGTACTACCATGACACTGCAGTTGACTTATCTCGGGTACACCACTGCACACCGCTGAATATTGCAAATGTTACATTTTTGCCGACTTTTGTCGATATCAACTTCGAAGATGTGCCGTGCGCAATTTGGAACAAATCCAATTAAGGAAAATTGGATGCAAGGCTCAGAAGGAGCTCTGAAAATTGATCAAAACTAAGTTCTCCTTACAGTATCTGCACACTAGCAAGAAGACAGGTGTTGAGAATATATCAAATCATCCACTAAAGTATAGGATGTTGATTTGCCACCAAATTCTCACAACATACATTTGAAGTATGAGGTTTTCAGTCAGAAGAAATATTTCAGCACTTAAAAGAAAGTTTATAACGTAGCACGTGCATAAAAAATTTTTCCTTTTCGATCGTAAAATGAGGACAAAATTTTAATTGATTGTATATAACTTTACTGGACATTTCCCAAGAGAAACAATTACAGGCTCAGTGCAATATGTGCTTTGTTAAAACATACAACTTAAAAATGATAGTGTTCCATCGATCGGCGATTTAATTTCACATCTTTTTGCACAGCAAAAGCTAAAAAATCCTTACTCTAAGCAAATCTACAAGATTACTATTCCACAGTCTATTATATAATGTATTTCATTGTCCAGTCGCTGTTGATCCATCGTACCATCCGTACCAGTCTCGTCCTGTTACGCCATTGAGATGAGTTTCCAAAACACCGATGCGATAGGTCTATACATTCTAAAACAAATCACAAAACATTGCAGTAAACATACTCAGGCTGACCAAACGCAGTGCAGTTGCAATCTTTCTAACACAGCTAGGAGTTAAAAAATATTGTCTTGACAACTTGATACTTGGAAAAAAAAATAACGATGACAGTCAGTGAGGGTTTTTTTTTGCAATATTCCATCTGTTGGATGTCGTTTCGTTCGCTATTTTGCCGCCGCCATCAGTGCCAAAGCTTCCCCTCTGGAAACAAAAAGTGGGCCGTACTTCAGATATGGTAGGTCATCACCGCGGCAAATTTTTCTCAGGATATAAGCTTCTACAGCCACAACCACTGCTACAGTAGTTATAACGAAAACCTCTACGAATACCATGTCTGTTATGTACGGTTTTTATTCGCTCTCGAACAGCAATCGGTATGTAATTATTGCGAGCTGGTTTCACTCTGCTCAGAAAATGTTGTTTGTGCAGAATTCGAGATGTTTTGAAGTTTTGTGGTTGGTGGTTGGAAGAAAGCCACTTTTTAAGCCTGCCACCTGCACGTCCTTATTTAAACGCGAGTAAACATAGTGTTTTTGCTGACGTTGAAGGCATAATTAATGCCAAAGGATTATAAATGCATGACCTGTTCTGCTGATGAACACGTTTTCTTTTCTGTACGTTTTGAAGCAAACAACCAGCAATGTTGAAATGTTTATTTTTAACAAAGACTATGTATTAAGCAGCTAAAAGTTCCTCTCAAAATATATCTTGGCTTGGCAGGCAGAAAACCTCGATTCCTCCATAGGGGCATTTTACTCAATTCCATATCTGTTGAACATTTTACCTTGGGCGCTTTCCTTTCAACCAAAAATTCGGAAAATTCAGATAGAAAATCGAATGGAACAGAAACTCAGCATAATAAGATTTTTCGAAAATTTCAATTAACCTCGCGAGGGGCGCTTCCCATTCAACCAAAAGTTTTGATAATTTTCTAACGGGGACAAATGGTATGGAAATTTCCTGGGAAAGTTTCCAGAAAATCGAAAAATGTTCGAAAAGCGAACCATTGAATCGAAAATTCCGGGAAGAAAGTCAAATGGAATTTCCGAAAATTTCGGTATGCCTCGCAAGGTTGTCCATTCATCACTGAAAATTTCCAGAAATTCAAGGGGGAATTTTTTTATCGAATGAAAAGCGCCCGAGGTTATCCTCTTTCTGTAAATTCAGGGAAATGTTGTTCCATTCGCCGCTGGAACTTTCAGAAATAGTTCAAACTGGAATTTTTGGTCGAATGGGAAGCGCCCATTTCCACCTTATCTTGTGTATGTATATGCACAATATTTACGTTGGTGCGTGATAAACTTCACAAAACATGCCAGCGCTATTTCATCATCACTCACTAATGTTTTTTTTTTCGCTACCTGTTTCTTAACAAATAGTATTAAATATTGATGTTGGTATGTAGTGAATCTGCCTTGAGCAGCACAAAAGTTTCATTTAGCCGATAGTCATGTGACTTGCTCTCCCCCAATGTCAGCAACTTTCTCCAATTCTATATTTTTCACAATGCTTATAACTTACTGGCAACAAACCCACTGGAGGAAGACTAAAAATATATGAGCTTGTGGATTGAATGAAATATATTAAAGCTCAACCAACGTGCCTGTATTTGTCATCCACGAAACCGTAAGATAATGTTTACACGGTATAACAGCAGCAAATTTTAATTTCGACCTTTTATTAAACCTTGTTTACGTATTTTAAAATATTTTCACACTAACAAGAAAATATGATATTGACAATATTTTATGAATAGCGAGTGGAAAAACAGCAGAGTGTTTATGTTAAATGCACAGAAATACCCAAAATATGTAATATATTGCAACCTATTTCCGTTAAATCCAAACCTTCATTATATGTTGACAAAGACGTAGGAGATATAAAGAAATCATAAAGAAAATGATTCGTTATCTTGCGCACAAAAGCGAAAAGCTCTAATACCTTGTTTCTAGTAGTCTTACTTTCAGCTTTAACATTTTTTCCTACTATCGTGCGTTCGTTATGACCGGAAAGTCTAGCCGTGATCGATTTAAATATGGCAATGCTTCTTAACGATCCACGGCGAAAACGAAAACGTACTTTAGAATAGCAACAACGTACAAAAATGGCTACTTTATACTTTCCCATGATCAGAAGAGGTTCTTTAATCTTTCAGGTTACTGTTTTCAGTGAACAGATATTAGCATGTCTGCAGTTTGGACCCTCCTTCAGCGGCCACGTTACACATACTGTTGTTGTCATCACATTCAGACGTTTTTACCGTTTTGGAGATGCCTTATGGAGATGAAGTTTTCGTATTGTTTTCCCACGATGAAATATCTTGTGTTGGATAGCCAAGTACACTTACTACGCACACGAATCCCTGAAAAATTGAATATGTTTGATGCAAGATAAATATTGAAAACACGGGGAGTTAAATCCGGGCAACGTTTCCATCTAAAATCTCAGTCCTTGATATTATAGCAAGTACGAGCCGTCACCAGCCAAGTGATACTTGGAATTAACATGGACACGGTATACTTTTCCCTCGCAGAGTTTCTTCAGCATGTACACATCAAGCAATGTCAGTGCTGTGAAGGTTCCAACCACTACCAGCTCTACCACCACCATGTCGTTTCAAATTAAGCTGAACAAATTCTCTCCGAGTGAAACTCTTCTGTGTATTATTGTGTCAGTTTTAAGGTTCATTTGTTGAAAGTGTGCGTCTGTTCATAGTATCAACTGTAAACAAGCGCGAATTTAATCAACATGTTTTCTTTTGGCGAAAGACGCATGCTCACGGTTAAGTGTTTGGTGTTTGGCCAGAAGCCGAATGGAAGGCAGTATTTTTGCTACTCGTCAGCAAAAATTGTGAAAAGAGCGACTTCCATTATCACTGAAGAATATTGGAAAGCTTATTCTGCATTTAAATGAACGCACAACGGAAAAATCAGAAAAACCTATATACTACAATATACAGCTTACTCTGGTGTTTTCTAACCTAGTTTAAATACATCAAAGCTGGCCACATAGATTACATGTAAAACACCTTTGTGCTACACAACCTATTGCGAATTTAAGACAATGTGATAATCTTTTATGTTACAATTTATATCAGGGTGCACAGAATCAACTTTCCTTAAAAGAAAACATGAATGTGGCAGAACCCACAACATTGAAAAACAATGAGCATTTGAATACATCCATTAAGAATGAAGTTACTTAACTGTTTTAAATAAACGACTATGTATATCAGAGTAAATATATTCTTCGAATTTTCATGCTTTCCTCCCCTTTCATCTGCGTTAAAAGCTTTTGTAGGGCCACAGTTTTTCCCTTAAATGCAGCTGCAAGTTCCAACAGTTTATCTCGGGAAGAAGTAAGGCATAGTTACAGGAAACACTTGTCCATCTTCATTATCATCTGGCCGTTGTTGTTCACCGAAACATTGCTTTAGTAAGTAGATATCCAGTACACTCAATCCAGCCACGATTACCCCAAGAAAAACGGCTGTTACCACCATCTTGTCTGGCTCGGAGCTTTCCTTTGCGCGCGTTTCATTCACTTTGGACACGTCAAAGTTATTTTTGTCGGATATTTTCGCTGAGCTATAGCAGTGCACTACATCACGTTCTGCAAATTGATTGAAATTGTTACACGTATTTCGTGTTTTTAATGTTGGCCTTTGTCCAAGGTCCCTTTTGCCACCTGCAACTGAGAAAATTAAATTTTGAATTTTTCAAAATTACCACGGAACGAGGCTGATTAATTACCACTGCACAGCGACGTCGTTTTCAATGTGATTACCCAATAAGTTTCACATATAAGACCTTTTATATTGCTTTCTTATGGTTAAAGTTACAAAATTAATTACCCCACCATTTGTAGACCGTTCGCTACTGGACTGAAAAAAATATATATTCATGTGTTCCCCCGTTTTATATAATTCGTGCATTCTGATGCATTTATCATCTGACTCCGGGTTCACGTTTCCTGAAAGCTTCCGCCGGTAAGATGAGTTACTTTAATGAAACTCGGCGAGTATAAACAGGGAGAGGTGGTTCGTTGGACTTGACCTATTGGCTATTTTTACCATGTCATGTCAAAAGCTGTAACCACTGAAAAGGAGTAGAGTTTTTACTTACCATCCTTAAATATCATCTTTCACAGCATATGGTTCAGTTCTTACGCTGTTTTTAAATAAAAAGCTGGCACGGTTATGTTTTCGTTTTCAAGAAAATGTAGCTCCAAATGGTTTCAAAATCTTTAAACCCTTGCACTTGACGAGTGTCAGTCCAGAGCAATATTGAACTGAATTGTGAGTTATAAATTAGTTTTAATACATGGAAACTTCGTACACCTCCTTGACTGTTCCTGAAGTCACAGACTCTCAGAGCTACTACTTCACCATGTAGGCGTTCATTCGAGCCCTGTGTCTTTGCCGAAGGCCGCAACACAAACTTCCAACGAAGTAAAGGTGAAATAATGTTACCCCAACAACCAAAATCACAGTCACAAAAATTGCAAGAGAGAGCATTGTAACCCAATACTATTCTCCGCCAATCTGAGGTTGATTCCCATTGAACGTTCACGTTTAGATATCTGCTGTTTTCAGTTTTTGTGCTGAGTTTCTTACGGCCTCAATTCAGCTCTCTCGTGCTCTCGGAGACGCAAGCGCTATCACTGATGCCTCAAAAGAAGTTACGTTCTTCAAGGTTTAAACTTTGATGAAGGGCAAAAGTTCTCACCATGATTTATCGAACCAAATGCCATTATCCTCGTGTGCCAAAATGAGTCAATTGATTCTACTATTACCTCTTAGTCCGAGCAGCAAGTTCCATTTTAATTAATTTAAATGCAAACAAAAGGAAATCCAATTTATGCTGACATGCTGGAACTCGTTTATATTTACTTTAATTAGCATATGTTGGACTACCTGCCTTGGGTCTTTAGTATGCCCTTGTTTCCCTAGCAACAAAAAGAAAACACAGTGCTTGACAATATGACGAGAAGCCTGAGTGACACGGGTAACTTAATGAATTGGGCAATGTGTTCTACGTACCTCATTGAAAAAGGAAATTAATTTCTTTGATTGACATGAACTACATTTTGCACGAAAATTTGCGACTAGAAATTTCTTCTCGATTGTTTTTCTTTTCTTGTTATTACGTTTTCACTGTCGAGAATTTGATACTGTGAAAAAAGGAAATGCTACTGAAACAAATTCTCCAAATTCGCGTAGATTGTTGTTAAAAGTGTTGTCCAATCTCTCTCAAAACTGCCTTTAAGTTCTCGCGAAGTTTCGTTTAATATTCTAACAGGCTATTCTAAAAATAGCCTTGCTTGAAAACACACATTCTGTGGTGGGACTCCCCATGTAATTTTCTCCCATTTTATGAACCAGATTCATTTGTCGCAAATTGTAAACTTGATTTTCCTCGTGTCGCAACTGATTCATATCCATTATCATAATCTTTGTTAATCTTTCGCTTAACTACCTTTTTATCCTAAATTAAGATCATTTTGTGTGCCAATGACAGCATTTTTACTCTCTTGTTAAGACTTAAGTATTTAAGGTAGTCCTTTACAGAAGCCTTATTGGCATCCCTGGGCTTCCTTACCTATAACATACATTGATGTGTTGTTTTTATATTTATAAATGGCAATAATAAATCAAGAAACGAATTGGTAAAGTTGATTATTAAAAACTGGATCATTGGATAATGCAATTCAAGAGTTTTCACTGGCTTATCCATCGTGGTATATGAGCCATTATACCATTCTCTGCAAATATAGTAAGCGTACGCGTAATTTTTTGCGCGTTTTTATTTGTATTTTATTTTAGTTTTCTATATTTTGGGGGCGTTTTTAATAAAACAATTATTCCACTTACGCGTGTTGGATATGAGATGGTAGATAGTCAACTCGGCGCTACGCCCCTCGTTGGCTGTCTACCATCTTACATCCAACGCGCGTAAGTGGAATAATTTTTAATGAGACATCAGACCAGCTCTTAACCAAAGGAAAAATTATAGAGATAAATTATAGAGATAAAACACAGCATCAAATCTAAACCTTTCTAATCTAATCCACATTACAGGCTGGTCTAACCACACAAGATGCCCCAGACCGCCTTCTGATCGCTCTAGAACCGGAAGCAGCCTCGATTTACTGCCGGAAGTTACGCTTAAGAGACTGTACATGGACCGAGGAAACAAAGCGACGATCCACCACCGCTTCACAAATCGACACGCTGGTCGGAGATGAATTTCAAGGTGATTTCTTTTGTTCAGAAAGAGAAGAGCAAAATCTAGCAGTGTGTCTGACTAAGCTTGCTTAGCTTTTAGAGTAGATCTACTTCCATATTTTAGGCGTCGTTGAAGGGTTCTTTGATTAACTGGACGAAATTTCTCAGACCCTTTAATTTATAGCAATAAATGATCAGAGAAGTTTATAGAGCTAACTTCTGATGATCATTATGATAGATAACCTTTTTATCAAGAGTGTTTTGTTATAGTTCGTATGGTGTGATCGTCAGGGTGAGTGTAGTTCTGAAAAGAACTGTTGTTGTTGACTGACGTTTCGACAACCTGAGCGGAAGTCATCTTCAGAGTCGAATGAATAGTGTTTGTCAGTCGATGATGTTATAAGTCTGGTCCGCTGAACGTGATTGGTCAGTATAGCCATGATGGTATTGGCTGAAAGACTCGTAAAGTTTGTCATCAGTCATTGGTGGGTTTCGATCCGTCTATTGTTAGTCAAATAGGTCGGTTTTTGGTCGTGTATTGTTAAGTCGGTCTGTTAGAAGTCCGTTTGTCGGTTTCGTTTCCGTCATGGATAAGTCGTTTGTAAGGCGCCGGTAGTTGTTGACATCTGTTAAGAGGCGTTTGTTCTAGGTTAGTGTACCAGCTTTCCAGAGTCAGTCGTTGAAAATAGTTTCTACTGTAGGTTAAGCACTGAGCAGAGTCCCATTCAATGTTGTGGTTTGTCAGTTGATGATGTACAGCAATGTGATTGTTGGCATCACCATTTCTCGTGGCTCGTTTGTGTTCAGTCAGTCTCGTGTTAAGGTTTCTGCCAGTCTCACCAATGTAGGAAGCCTGGCAGTCGGAGCATTTGATCTTGTAAACTGCTCCCAGTCTGTTGTTAGGTTCGTCTCTGTCTTTCACGTTGGTCAGTAAGTGTCGTAACGTAGTTGAAGGTTTGTGGGCTACACGGATGTTGTAGGGCTGCAGGATCCGTGAGATGGTCTCAGAAGTGCCCTCAATGTAAGGTATAGTCACTGTAGTAACAGGTGTAGGGTTCCTGTTCGTAGCATCAGCTTCAGTAGGTCGGTAAATGTTTCGTCTAATAAAGTCAGCGTTGTAGTTGTTTTTGTGAAAAACACGTTCAAGGTATCTGTTTTCGTCACGTAAGCTGTCCAGTGTGTCGCAAACTAGTTGCGCTCGTGATAAACTTTACACGAGTCTTTCAGCCGATACCATCATGGCTATACTGACCAATCAGTGGACCAGACTTATAACATCATCGACTGACAAACACTATTCACTTGACTCTGAAGATGACTTCCGCTCAGGTTGTCGAAACGTCAGTCACCAACAACAGTTCTTTTCAGAACTACACTCACCCGGACGATCACACTATACGAACTACTGATACTCCTGGGTTCAAACCATTTACTATGCAGTGTTTTGTTATGTGTTGTTTTTTTTTTCTGTTTTTTTAGCGGATGAAACACTGCGTTTTCATATGGACCATTACTGGCGAGTTTAGCAATAGCTGAGACAATTGCAGACTAGCGACTAGTTCCCCTACCTGAATTAAAATCTTGAAAAGCTTGCCCCTGGAAAAGGGTGGGAGAAGGGAAGTAGATAAATTGGGCTAGGACAGTTGAGCCTTCAATCGGCCGACTGACGGGGTGGGGTATGGGGTCGTTAACTGGGAAAGGTGTGCCAACTTACAAGTAACTTTGTCTCGCCCTTGCCTCAACCCTTTTGCCAGCTCGTGAGCCCCTCGCAGATTTCTGGGATAATTATAACTCGCTTACTAGGCGTCTTTTATTTTGTTCAGAGAACACCCGTTACTTAGTGGTGGATTGTGGAGGCGGCACAGTGGACCTTACGGTACATGAATTGGACTCGCAGAGCGGCACCTTACAGGAGCTCCATAGGGGCACAGGGGGAGCCTGTGGGGCTACTGGTGTGGACGAGCAGTTTGAACTGCTTTTGAAGAAAATTTTTGGGAAAGACTTTATTGAACAGTTCAAAAACAAACGACCCGCAGGCTGGGTCGACTTGATGATCGCTTTTGAAGCAAAGAAGCGAACGGCGAGTCCAAACAAGACAAATCCACTGAATATCTCAATGCCTTATTCGTTCATCGATTACTACAAGAAACACAAAAGTTCCAGCATTGAATCTGCGGTGAAGAAGTTTGGAAATCCAAACGTGAAATGGTCCTCGCAAGGAATGTTAAGAATTGCGCCTGAAACCATGAAAGAACTGTTTGCACCCGTGCTAAGTAAAATTGTAGAACATATTGAAGACCTCGTCAGTAAAGATAGTGTTAAAGGACTTGACTTTCTCTTTCTCGTGGGAGGATTTGCTGAGTCGCCATTGCTTCAAGTGGCCGTCCGTGAAGCATTTGACTCAAAAATGAAAGTCATTATTCCCCAAGAGGTCGGTCTGACAATTCTCCGAGGCGCAGTGTTGTTCGGAATAGATCCCACGATTGTGCGCGTTCGACGGGCGGCAATGACTTACGGGGTCGGAGTCCTCAATCGATTTATCGTCGGCAAGCACCCGAGAAACAAACTCGTTAAGAAATCGGGAGTCGAATGGTGTACAGATGTGTTCGACAAATTTGTGACATCTGATCAGCCAATGAAACTCGGAGAGAGTGTTACGAGAAGCTATGCGCCCGCAAAACCGGGACAAACTTCTACAACTATTACCATATATTCCACCGAGGAAGAAAACGTTAATTTTGTCACGGACCAAGGCGTGAAAAAGTGCGGTCAGTTGCTTCTGGAGATGCCCCAAATGGAAGACAGTGATTCTAAGAAACCTAGAGAACTTAAAACGTGTATGATGTTTGGTGATACTGAAATCAAAGTTACAGCGGTGGACATTTTGTCCGGTAAAGAAGCAAAAGCAACCATCAATTTCTTGTCCCTGTGAAAAAACGAACACAGTATTATGTCGCTTAAATTGCATCTGTATCCTTGAATTATTTCCACTTGCAGCTTTCACGCCCCTAGTAAAAGGACACTTGACAGTAATGGAATGTTTCCGATTGAACTTCGCCAACAAGTCGTTTATAAAAGGTAATTTTCATACGGAGAGACCCGATTTTCAGGAAGAGATTGTCTCCATTTGATAACAATCGATTTTCAATAAAGATGAAATTACCCTTGGTTCTTTTGTACTTATTTCCGAGTTGAAAACTTAAGTAGCAGGCTAACTAAGTGAAACATCGGAAGACTAAGTAACACAACACCTGTTTTTAGCACGGGCTATTTCACTGCAACATTTCCCCTAAGTCTGCGACTATCGAGTTTGTTGTCCAAATATAAATGGTGTAATACGCCGGACACGTGACAATTTGGACTGAGGGGAAGGAGCTGTTTTAAATTTAGTGGATCGAGTCCTGGATGCTTTGCGGCCGTTTTGCTTTAGGTCAAAAAAAAAAACAAATGCTTGACATATGCTCTCATTGATGTCTTCAAGTAGTAAACGTGGATATTCAAGCCAGCTCTCAGAACATTGTCTACGTGAAATAAGAATGTAGTCTTTCGTCATATCCAAAATACATCCTGGCGCAAAATACATGCATGTTCTTCATGCTTGATAACAGCCCTGTAATCCTAACACCATTTATGAAACATACTGTTAAACGACTAACGCGCTTTCTTCCACTTCATCTCTGTATACTTGGCATTAGCTTGGCTCTATAGGAGCAAACTGTAGAGTGAATCAAAATAGATTTTTCCTTACTTCTGCAAGCATATATTCAAAGAGTTTCTTACATAGACAAATACGGCAGAGCAAAGATACTAATACTGAGAAATACGTAGATCCTTGTGAAGGTGAATTAATCAACATGACACGAGCGTGGGACAAAGAAAAATTCTGAGTCCCTGACAGGAATCGAACCCATGACCTCCCGAACACCGGGCGGGCGCTCTATCCACTGAGCTACGAGAACTCATGGAGAGCCAGGTCATTTAACTGAGTTCATATATGACAGGTGTCCTGCATACTGCTAGGATCAACGCTATCGAATTCATCGTGAGTAGTGATAAGTTAATAAAGATGGTGAATTTTAAGCTCGGTAATGAAATGTGAAGGTGAATTAATCAACATGACACGAGCGTGGGACAAAGAAAAAATTCTGTGTCCCCGACAGGAATGGAACCCATGACCTCCTGAACACCGGGTGGGTGCTCTATCCACTGAGCTATGAGAACTCATGGAGAGCCAGGTCATTTAACTGAGTTCATATATGACAGGTGTCCTGCATACTGCTAGGATCAACGCTATCGAATTCACTGTATTGCCAATCTTCTCCCAAATTCTAGATCCCTTATAATTCCCTACTTCACCCTAAATCCAATGTAACTCTTGTGATTCTCTCCCTCTGCCTCCAAATTCTCTCCAGTAATTGCAAAACTCGCCCTAACTCTAATACTTCCTGGATTGCCAACCTCCCTCTGGCACTCTCCTGTAATTCTCAATCCCTTAAATTCTATCTCCCCTGTAATTCCCTACTTCGCCCTAAATCAAATATAGCCCTTGTGATTCCCTACTTCTGGCTCTAATGCTCCCCAGTTATTGCCAACTCCCCCTAAACCTAATACTTTCTGTGATTGTCAACCTGCCCCGCCTCTAGCGTTCTCCTGTAATTCTCAATCCTCTAAATTCTATCTCCCCTGTAATTCCCTACTTTGCCCTATATCCAATATAGCCCTTATGATTCCCTACTTCTGGTGGCAATGCTCCCCATTAATTGCCAAACTCGCCCTAAATCTCTCACTTCCTGTGATTGCCAGCCTCCCTCTAGCACTCTCCTGTGATATCCATCCCCCTCTAAATGCTAGATCCCCTGTAAATCCCTACCTTGCCCTAAATCCAATAGCCCTTGTGATTCCCTCCCTCTGGCTCCCATGCTCTCCTGTAATTCCCAATACTCTCTGTGATTCCTAACCTCCCTATGACTCCAGCTTTCCAATCTCAGTCCTCTTCTTGAATGAGTGCTTAATCCCAATCCCCTCTTAAACCCTATAACCCAGTAATTGCCAACTTCACTGACTCTAAACCCCCCTCCCATCCCCCCCTACCCCTCACAATTCCCAATCTCTCCGTAAATCCAAGACCCTGAGTAATTCTGACTCTGTTTCTCTCCTGAATTTTCAACCTTCCCTAAATCCAATACCCCTGTTATTACCAACCTGCCTTTAACTAAAATAGGCACTGTAACTCACAATAACCCTCTAAATCCAATACCAGCTGATACTCTTGATCCTAACCCTAGCTCCAGTTTTCTACTCTCACTCTATTCTTTTTCTGTTATTCTAACCTCCATCTAGCTAATACCTCCTTGTAATTCCCAATCTCCCCCTAAATCCAATACCCCCTTGATATTCTCAACCCATATCCTGACTCTAACACCCTTGTTATTTCCAACCTCTCTATGACTCCAATACCCTTCTGTAAAATCCAGTGACTTGACTCATTTAATCCAATAACCCCTGTAATTTCCAACCTCCATTTTGGAACTCTGACTAGGCTTCATTTGCCCCTTTGATCTCAAATTCTCTCCAATTCCTTAAATGATTATGGCTCTTAACCTCCCAGTGCCCCTCCCCCCCACTTGATTCCAGTATTCTCTCTAATCCACTAAACCCCCCCCCCCCCCCCCTCCATGATTCACTTACTTTGTTTCACCTTTTGGACAGAGTTGAGGGGGATAAAAATTACATACAAAAACACTTCTTTACTAAAAAAATGTAAGGAAATATGTTTTGTGCATAGGGGTATGATTTTTGATATGGTACTGTACCAAGTCTTTTCTCCCTCAACACTGTCCCATGATAAAACAAAAATAAAATATTATCAAGCACAACACTAACACATAAATGATGAGCTGTGTACAGACACAAAGCACTACTGGCTTCTGGTCTTACTTGGAAAGCACCATGATGTTAGTTTTTTCTGACATGAGCTAATAACAAACATCTGGGCCTTGCTTATTCTTAAAGCATACTATCATGTCCAACCTCAACCTGTACCTTTATTATGTTGGCTTCACAAGGTTTCATTAAGCTGGACTGACAGCAAAATACATGTAGTTGCATAAATGATGCTCATTTTAAAACAACCAGTTCATCTTCTGTATATTTGTGCACTTTCTACACTGTCTCATAAATCTTCCTTCCTTTTACAGGTGTTTGCTATCAACTGATTGAAGTCTTGAGCTTGCAAAGTAATCTGTTGTTGTTCTTACACTTACTCATGTACAGAAACACTGTTTTGTTACTTTATCAATAACCAGTTGCCCAGCTATTGCCATCAGCCATAATCCAAATTATATTGACTAACAAAATACAACAATCTCCAAATTGGAGACATGCTCTTATCACTATAGTGGTCTTTTCGAGCTATCTGGTGTGAAATTTGTTTGCTCCAGAATTTCTGGCAGTGGTAGCAAGAGGCACGTTGTTTTCTTTCTCCTCTGTTATCCAAACCATGTATTTGATTTCTTGCATTCTTGAGTGTTGCTGATGCCACAGGAGCTGATCTGATCTGAGCTGTACTTTACACTTGAAGCAGTATTGAAACATATATATTACCATGCAGTCAATCAAAGTCAGGGATATCTTCAAACGAATATCCTCTGTAACCTTTCCAAGCATAATATGCTATTCTGACATGATAGAAACCAGGGATGAACATAAGGGAACCCAGAATCAACAGTGGATAAGTACGATCAGCGTACTGTTGAAAGAAGAAGATGAAGATTGAAATGTTAATACAATTTTAAAAACCTCAAGATACATTTTACTATAGTCCCAGTGAGTAAATCCTTGGACTAATCTGAATCTCAATCTGTGTGCCATGGCTCTTTGACCATTTTAAACTTATTTATGGATTAAAAAATTCTGACGTGATCATTGGGGGTCATCATTAAGCAGAAACCTTCATACCACAGAAATATCAAAAATATTTAACAAACTTTAAAAACTCCTTACCTTGACATCAAAATAGCCTGTAAAGAGCAAGGATCCAAAAACAAGTAAAAGCGTTCCTATGGTGAATAAGAAAAAGGCCAACACTAATGCCTTCCAAGGTACCTTTGGGGGTGGCTTGATAAACTGAAAGAAAGATCAAGAACAAAGACCACTGTACGTTCAGAGCCAAATGAAGTTGTGTAAAATTAAATGTATATGCGGACTCCTAAAGGGAGCAAGCTGAGCACATACTTAAAAATATGCTGCTAAAAGCTAAAATTTGTTGACAAAATATGTAGATAAAAAATTGGGAGAATTATGTGGAGTATATTTCTGATTCAGCTAGCTGCTTTTTGACACACTGAGATGCAGATGAAAATTGGGAGATGTATCTTAGATTATAAATGCAGTTTATGTCCTCACCAATGGTAACAACTGCTGATCATTGACAACACAACTTTCTGAGTCCACATTATACTGGAAACTGTCGTTTTGACGTAAACCTCAGTGAGCACACTTTTAAGCTTACTTATCCTCCACCATAAAAGTTTGCAGCATTTCAATATTTTCGCATATTACACATGCTTGATTTAAGTTAGACACAATAAAATAATCAGGATCATGTACTGTTGCTGCAGTTATTCCATTTCACAATTTTCGCTCCATTTTCGATTTCTTTGCATCAATTTAATCTGAGCTACAAACCTGTGCGTCAATGTAGCCATCATCGTTAGAAATCTTCTGATATTTTACTTGAGTTCTGATCTTCGTTGCAGGCATTTTAACTTACACCCAAATTTGCAGCAAGTTCAGCTTGGTGTTATCAGTGATAAACGCAATTACAGAAATTTTTGGGTATAATAAATAAAGGTACAATGTAGATTTCTTTGTCAATATTTTTACCTGTTTGTGCAACCACGCCTTCAGACCTCGTCAATAGCTACAACATGGAGATCTGGGAACGAGAGAAGTTGGTGCGAGAAAATTTTCGGCCAAAATATCTGTTTCTAAGCTGTACTCTCGTTCAAGAAAGTTAGATTAGCAATATCAGTGAAAACAATTTGCTCTCACGAGTGGTTTCGTGATAACTTTCGTTCATAATCTTCGATTTGCAGATGTTGTCATGGTTCCCTTGTAAACTAAAGAAGTTCCGTGAACTCCAAATTCGGAAAACTGAGCCCACGAAAAATACGTCGATGTTTTACGTGATATCAATGTTAATTTGGTTTCTAAGATATTTGTGATCAAAAGCTAAACAGAGATGGACGGAGAGTGCCTTTCTGTTACCGTGGTAGACAGAGTGGCGAAGCTGGACACTCTTGGCGGATATGTATTTTTGGTGTTTTTGTTGTGCCTTCTGGTTGGATTCATCCTTGGCCTTCTGTTAGCTCGTTGTATTCTACGAGAATTAGAGGTAGGCTATACGATTTTAGTTATGTTATTGCCCACAATACTTAAATGTTATTGTACTTGAAATAATTTGTTTTATTCTGTGTCATTTTCTATGTATTTGAATTTCACTATTTGCATTGCTTTCATGCAAGATCAGACGAATTTGTAACTACATGTAAGCTTAAAATTAATTGCGTATTTCACCTGGTCTGCGGTTTATTGTAATAATTGACATCTAAATAATTGTGTGTTATATTCACCATGCCCCTCAGCTTGTATGTATTGTGTTTGGGAGCAGTACCTTCAAGCCTGTCTGGTTTATATCTCATCCTCTTTTTCCCATGGGGAGCATAGGGCTTCCACAGTTGCCTTCTACCTCTGTCAGTCTTGAGCCGCTCTTTAGGCCTAGTGCACCAACTCATGGTGATCTCCATTAGCTCTTTTTGGATGCTTTTGTGCCACATGATTCTCGGTCTGCCACAGTTCCGTGTGCCTAATGTGGGTTCCAATCCACAAATGTGTGACATGCTATGTTCTTCTCACCCGCCTTGGCGTATGACGCGATCACAAACCCACTTCTGGTGTCTTCTCGTAATGGTGGTGTTGATAGGCTCTTGACTGGTTAGGCAGTAATTAGAGTGCCTTTGGTTCTTTGAGTCAAATATATTTTCCAACCTAAAATAATTCTAGTTTCTCCTGAAGGCCTTTTGTCTTGATCAACTGACCATTGGTTCAATTCTTGTAGGGAATGATTTTGATTTGTATACAGCTTGTGCTAGACTTTTTTATGCAGTTAAATGCAATTTAACAGGGTTTAAACAACAAGGAACGCACGTCTTGCCTTCATGGTTATCAGTGTTTAGATCTGCACATGCGGCAGGATTCCATGTGTTCCTGGGCCACTTAAGGCATTGTGGTAGTTTTGCATTGAGTCAGTGTCTTCCATAAGCATCTGAATCTCAAGCCCAGGGACTCTGCTCAGAGGTTGTTTCCCCAGAGTCCCTTGTCCTTCCCTATCTTTCCACTGTTTTATCACTGTGATGATTGCCTGCTTTTCTCCCTTCCACATGGGGGCTCATGACTGGGTTGTCAGGATTTGCCAGCCATCGGAATGGTCTCCATCGAGCTAGATGATAGTGAAAGCTCCTGGATTCCTCAGGCACCCAACCTCCACTTTGCGAGGCAGTTGTTAATGTGGGGAATCAGTGATAACATTTACGGCTGTGTGAATGATTTCATGAACTGTTGTGTATATAAATTATTTTTTTGTCACATTTTCTTTAGGAGCAATACTCTCTAAGGAGAAGCAAGTCTGAATCTGCCGCAATTCTAATTGAAGTAGAAAATGAGGCACATGTGCAAGATACATCTGGAAAGGTAAACTCCTCTTCATTTTGTACATAATTAAGAACAGCTCCTTAGAACTGGTGGTTCCTTATCTAACTATAATCCACAGAGTACAAAATAATGCAAAACAAGAAGAAATGCCCCACTATTTGTACTTTAGGATCTACAGTAAAACAGGTTGATTGTATCTTCCAAAGGCAGGGGTTTCATTAATGTTTTCAGCAGAAGAACAACTGGTTTTCCCAGCAGGCAAAGCTTTTTAACTAAACTGCTTGATAAGAAAAACTTCCTGCTCCTTTTATTCTTCATTAACAGCATCCAAGAGTTTAGAAAAGGGGTGTAAGTACTATGTGTAAGAGGTACTTTTTTCAGTAAAAGGTATACAAATTAAAGGCCTTTTCTGTCAGAATGGTATACAAAAGGATAGTGTTAACCCCAGGGTATATCCCTCTTAAAGTTAAGAGTACTAATTGTACTATTTAAATGAGACTACATGTACTCACCCTTGTTTTCTAACTTTTAAAAACAATCATTAGCTAAAGATCACCACTGTATTGTATTTCTTTCATTATTTTTATTCTTAACCAGAAAATGGGAAGTAACAGGATTGCGCCAATGCCTTTGCCAGCCAAGAACACAGCTGAGGTTGCCATAGAAATGGAACCAACTCATCTTAGCACTGGCAGTCTTCATAGTCAGTCAGCATGGACAGGAGAAAATGACAATAATCAGCAATCAGTTGTTGATGCTCTGAGCAAACCTTCTGGGTAAGGGTCCTTCAGGATCCTTAAGGGTACATCTACATGACTGTATAGTACCAGATTGTAAAGTCCAAGTGACCAATAATCAACGTGCCAGCAACATTTCTCAGAATTAATTTAAAGTGAAAAAAGGAGAGCATGAGTCTGACTGACAAAATCTGACAGGCTTGCAGATTGTTGACATAATAGCATATTGATAGCCACAGCATAATTATTCAATGTAATAAGCCATCCTCTTTTTGGTAAATGTTGTCCTCTGGATCATGTAAATGTCATTTCAATATTTGGATCTAAAGGAACTTTAGGAAATTTTATCACTGTGGACATGTTGTCTGTATCCAATGAGCTTTTGGGGTATTTTGCAGGGATACATGTACAGTGTTTCACAATACTGTGCTATAGTTAATTTGTATTATAATCAGGAGTTTCGGTAATGTTTTCAGCCTGAAGGCAACTGGTTTTCACAGGCAGGCAAAGCTTTTTGAATGGAACTTGAAACCCTTGATAATTTATGTTAGATGTTTTTTTTTTTCCTAGAGAAGAGATGGAAGTTGAGCTTCAAAAGCAGGATTTCAAAGCCATTGAGAACATGGAAACCAGTCTCAGACTCCAGAAGAATGAGGTGTGTGTTCATTGTCACAGAATGTTGAAAAACGTTTTTAGTACTCTGTCTCTACTGCAAGGCTAATCCAAGCAATGACATGATTGCTGGAAAATCTATTACTGTCATGATTTTTGCAGCAACAGTAATGTACAGAATTGCACAGTCAAATTGCTGCAGCATCTTTCAATAACACATGAACTCTGAAGTTCACAACCTAACTAATGATTACATTTTTGGCTGCGGTCAATCATTATGATGACAACCAATAAACCTTCGAAAAAAAGAAACAAACAAATTTAATGGAAATCTACTGACCATAACCCACAGAAATGACCTTTTTAACCCTTTGAAGTAAACTTCCTTTTTCCTTGAGACATCTTCTAAGATGATTGATGGCATTGAAACACAAAACCATTAAACCATTAATTGAGCAAGTTCACCTGTTATTGAAAAGTGCAGTAATGTCACAATTGTAGAAACTTTACCCTGGTTATGATGAAAAGAAGATTAATTTTGTGAAGGATTTGATTTAATCACTGATTTGTTGTGAACATTCTGTAGACATTCCTGCAGTTGTTAAAGATGATTCTGAGCTTCTTAGTGAGTAAATCCAGAATAAGTGGAGGATTTCGAAGAGATTCTCTTGCAAAGTATGAGCAGGTGAGACATATGATGTTCAGCATATATGTTACTTAGCTTAGGTCAGTTCTTGCAAATTATTATCAACCAGCTACATCATCTAAAGTTTATTTATAAAATGTGGTATTACATTTTTCTCCTGGTATTTGTATTCACCTGTAGCTTGGAGAACACTGAATATGTGTAAAAGTGAAAAGTGAAATGAGTTTTCAGAGACATTGGAGGTCACAATTATGTGCATATCCTAGGCAGTTGCAAAAACACAACCTGAAAAAAATTTAGACTTTAAGGTTCAAGCCTTAATTATTTCTTCAGGATTTACTTTTGTAACTGCCTACATTATTTACCACATATGTATTCATTTGCAAGAAATCATTTCTTTTGTTTAATACAGGCAATCGAAGACATAGACAGCAATGCAAAGGAGGAAATGAAAGCTGAAGAACAGGTAATATATACAATGGTCATGCCACTCAAGATTACTATTACCAGGTAGTACAACAGGCCAGCAGTGCACCAAACCTCTTCAGTTACACAACCCTATACACACATTGCATGCCTACAATATATAGAGGAATTTTTTCATACTTTTGGCCCACAATACCTGCAATTAGGACTAACAGCTGCCTATTGGCCCTTTAATTTTCACCTATTGGACCCTCTACATGTAGTGGGTGCGTAGTATGGTGCTGCTTGCTGTACATGAAAAATGTACCAAACCACAGGCCTACAATGTGCGCAAAGGGCTAACAGCTACTAAGCCCACTGCAGTTACTGCTGCACCTTTTACGTACAGTGGGCAATTATTATTAGATAACTTTGTGATAATCAAAAAGTTAGGCAAATGATCTGTTATGCCACACAGTATATTACCACTTATAGCATGGTGCTCTAGTGAATTAAAGAAAATGTTATCAATTAGAGTTGCGGAATTTTTGATAATTTCTTCAAGAGTATCAACAAAGTGCATCAATATCAAACCAGACTGGTGAGTAAGATTTCATACTATCTGCCAAAAGCGAGGACTAATTACGGCAAATTTAACATTCGTTTTTTCGGTGCTAAAGTTTGGAATTCCATTGATGACTCACTTAAATCTAAGAGTCGTGCTTGTTTCAAAAATCTCTTAAAAGAATTGATTATCTCCAACTAATGACTGGTACATTGATGTACTTTAATTTTTCATTTTTTTGTGTGCACATTCATTTTTTTCTTTTTCGTTCTCTGTATGTGTGTCTGTGTGTGTGTGTGTGTGTGTGTGTGTGTGTGTGTGAATGAAATCGTGTCCTGTTTTTTTTTTGTTTTGTTTTGTTTTTTTTCATATATTCTGTAACTTTATTGCAATATTTTTTCCACTTGGCCCAGCCCCTTAGCTCGATTAGCCTTAGCTATTTCTAAGTGGCTGTGCTCTGTTTTTCATTGTTATTTTTTCACATTGCATTTATTTATTTTTATTGTAAAATTTTTCTGGGCACGAAATAAAGATTGTTGTTGTTGTTGTATTATGCTGCTTTCTGTGCAGGAAAAATCAAAAGAATGAATGAAAGCCGGTGAAATTTTTGTCTATAATGATCTTAAGTTCTTGTTTGAAACTGAGTTTTTTCTCAATCCAAAGGAGCTGAGAAACACCATTGTAGATCCAGTGGAACTTGATCAAGCAATAGAGAGTCTTCATTCCAAGTACTCCAAGAAAATGGTGAATATTACATGCATACTCTGTATTCATAAATGATGATTGTTCAGACAGTCTTACAATAACTGTGAATGTGATTGTTTCCTTTACCTACCCATAACAATTAAATACAGTATGTAGTGTACTGCATTTAATTTATCTTTCTCATGATAAATATGTCTTTACTAGTGTACAAGTTTTAAAAGATGGTGATGGTTATTGAGCAATGTTCTCTGCCATAGTACTTATTTGCTAATCATTTACCTCTGTGTGCATCATCAACAGACCTCAGAGAGAATGGAACTTCAGGATAAATTAAGAACAGATCTCTTGCAGAACACAGAACTCTCGGAAGAAGAGGTGAGTTACACTTTTAAGGCCTTATAAACAACTATTAATATATATTAAGTATTCATAAACCAGTAGTAAAATTTTTATATCCTTTTACCCAAAATAGTGAAGATTCTTAATATATCCTGAGCCCTGCAACAGCTAGACTACATTTTGTAACACCATGCATCTTGCAACATAACTCCACAATTTCTTATCCTCCCAAAAACTCAAACCCCGGGGGGGGGGGGGGGGGGTACTTTGGGAATTTCTGGGTGGGGATGTGCCGCTGGGACCCTGGAACCCTTAGCCTATACCAGAGCTAGTTCAGCTGAATTTTGCTAATCTATACGAGAGTAAAATCCCCAAATCTATTGACACTGTTGAGACTGATTTGCGTAAATTTAAACTTGCGGTTTGATTTTTTTATATTTTTGAGTGGCAATTCCTGGTTTCCTTACTCTAGGTAAAATCTTCAACCAACCAGTCAGTTTTGCGAAAAATGATACCCTATTCTAGACCCAAATGCTCTGATTTATATACCTTATCCTAGATATATATCCTATCCTATCCTAGACATATATATCCTAGTATATACTGTTTGAAAACCATACCCTTTGCAGCGGTACATACCTATATAGCCCATATATGGCAGTGCCCCCCCCCCCTTCCCCAGGCTCAAACCAAATGTCCTTTCTTTTGTATTTTGTTTCTCCCTAATTTAACCCCTGATACCTGTAACTATGGATTTCTCAAACCAATTTTTGTTCCCTGTGAAGCTTTGAGAAATCAAAATTCCACTCCACTCGTGACTGGAAAACAGTCCCTGTGGCAATTACATATAACTGTAGTTACTTGCAGTTATGATGTATCACACTTTAACACATGCAGTGTAACCATAGTATGTATACATAAAAGCCCAAGAGCACTGTATGTTTGACTTACCAAAATGCTGGAATCTGATGCTCAGTTTTAATGTTGAAATTTTTCATCACTTGAAATTGCTGACAAATGTCCAAGATGAGAACAAAAGATAAAAGTTCATTCCTTTTTTGTACCTGTACTACAGGCAGAGCAGATTGTTGCCAAACTCATGATGAACATGGCTGCTGTAGATAGACGATTAGCTGAGGAGGCCAGTCGGCAAAATCTGGTAAGCTACAGACTTTAATGGTGTTTGACTCGAAAGTCAGTGAATGGCCAGGAAAATAGGGACCAGTGTAGATGATAGTTAGTCATGTTACTCTATCAAACAACAGCGTTTATATCAGTGGGTGGCTGGTTTCCAGGTTAAAATACTTTACATGATTTCTGTATTAATAATATACGTGAAAAAATTACTCGCTTCTGATTGGCTGAGAGCAGTGCAGTTCAAATGTAACACCAGTGCAAAAAGTGTAACACCAGTGAAAAAAGTGTAACACCAGTGCAAATTACACATCATAATTCTGGATTATGATTGGCTGAAAGACAATAGGAAATTTTCTAAGCCAATGATATTACATAAAATGGTGACAAAAATTTTGTGTGCAAACTTTGAGAAAAGTTCTCGAATGAGAAAAAATGGCTTCAAGAGAGGTCTTCCAGCACTTCCTCCATGCAAATGTTTTCATGTTTATAGTATTAATAAGTAATCACATGGTCTTTCTCATTCAATTTGGAATTTTCCCTTGATGCTATGAGTGAAATTGCTTGTTGTTGATATAATTCATCCACAAAATAACAAGTCTGGTACAGTTGTGGAGAACCAGGCTACAGGTGACCCAAAACTTGATGACATCCCTGATATATATGGAACATGTACACATGTGAAAAGCAGTGCATGAAATGGAACCAAAAACTTTTGACGGCCATCTCATAGCATGGAAAGATCAGAACATAAAATCTTAATGTCAACATTTCCCTGTTAAGAAGTCCTCATGTAAAAAAAAATAATATATAGATTTAGGCCAGCCTAAAAGCGTAGCTCCTGGGCCGGGTTGTTCAAAGCCCGATTAAGCTAACCCAGAAAAAGGTAGAATTTTGATTTGAGTTTTGTAACTTTGCGGTGAGGTTTCTGTATATTGTTTGGCCTTCTGTTTTGAGTTTTAATAATCACCATATACACAAAACAAAACAGCAAAACACATTTGTATAGAAGAAAAAGTTATAATTCGATTAACTTTTCAACCTGGGTTAGCGTAAACTGGCTTCCGAGCAATCCTGCCCTGTTTCCAACAAGCTAACCCAATATGAGCCCGCGATCCAATCGATAACCAGCGCTTGGTCAGTGGTCAACTTCAAGAAAACACGTGACCTCGAGGAGCTGTAAGCCTGAGCCCGCGATATGGTCACGTGATACTGGTCAGCGGATACCTTGTATTGACAGGTGTCAATTGATCATAACATGGATGTCCAATATCAAGGAAGTACACGGTAAACCAAGGCTGCATGTCTCTGTCAACCTATTATTTGGAGTATGGCCGCCATGTTGGGCAACTCCGCCGTCGCCGTCGTCGTCGTGCGTACGCGCCCACGAGCAATACCGCTAGCCATGATAACCATGAGAAAATCAACTGATGGGTTTCCTTTTCTTTCCCATATGAGTATGGGGCTCCGCTTGGCGGCCCCTCGGGCCGCCAGAGCTCCGCTACAAATAAATCACTTTATTTTAGTTTCAAGGTGTTTTAATAGCACTGAGCACTTTGCTAATTGCAGACATGATAAATGAAGAAACAAATATTGTATTTATATAAAACTGAACACTTGTTAAGAATCCCAGCTGCTTGGAGGCTGACCAGTTGGTTATTTACAAGACATGGAGGAGTTGAATCTGGGACCACCAAACACAAAGCCATCTAGTGGCAGAGAGAGGATTTGAAACAGAGACCTCTGGATTACAAATCCAGCAACCTAACCACTAGGCCATGTTGCCTTCATCTAACTTTTTTATCTGGTTGGTTTTTTATTTATTGGCTTGTTAGCAGGATAACACTGCTGCTTATTGACTGCTGTTTTATTACATAGGTTTTGCATGAAAGACTTGCTCGAAGACAAGCACTTGCTCAACAGAGAGCTGCTGATAATCAAGAGGTTAGTAAACTAATAAAAATAAGTTAATATTACGTTTTGTAAGGATTTCCACCACTGAGAAAACTTGTCATTGCCGTACATAATATTACAATAATATACAGATGATGTAACGATTTTTAACACCTTTGCTTTGTTTCATGAACTGATCAATGTTGATATATACTGTCGTAGTTAAAAGATCTTCAGATCTTTCTTGGACATCCTGGGCAGTCATTGGAAATCTTTCATCATCTTCATAATTGTTTGGAAAAAGGTGGAAAATGTTCTTGAAAGTTACTTTGAAGAACCTCTCAAACTACTTTAAAACATCTTCAGAAAAATGCTTGGAAATCCTTGAAAATCACTGAAATTTTCTTTTTTTGTGCTGTACACTTATGTAATGAACTAAATAATACATGGCCGCATGAGATATGAAATTTTTTGATCATCTCACATTAAACTCAGTACCTCATTCCTTTCATTGCCTTGCAATTGTGTTAAGCAATCAAAGAAAAATTCCATATCTCTCTAGGCCTTCATGTATTCCTTATATACTTGTATCAATAGTACTCGTTCTACTTGGTTTGTTTTCTTAAAGGACCATTGTGATATATTTTTAGGAAAAAGAGGATTTTGGTGAAAGGTTGAAGCTACCACAGAATAATTTGGATGTTCTATCCAAAAGAGGAAAGCTTCTGGAAGACCAAAAAGAGAGGTATTGGTGTTATTGAACTACACACTAAAGTACAAAAATTATCTAAACAAGATTTCAATCTCTAGAAAACTGCTCTTTGCTTGCAACCAGGTTTGGTAAAAAGAAAATCAAGACATCAATTTAGGCGGCAAGTATTCCTTTTCTCAAGGTTTTTCTATAGCTCTCTAGCTCAAAGCCAAGTGATGGAAAGATTGAAAGGCGAGAGTGCGTCGTTTCATCTTTACCATTGATCTGCTCCCTATTATCTCTGGAATTGGTTCTCAGAGTCTCTGTACAGTACATCTGCACTCATTTCTCCTCCTCCCCATTTTTCTTTGGAAGGGGGATGCAGACAGTAGCAGATGGCTCTGAGGAGAAGAGAGAGACTGATTAAATGTTAATTGATCTGAAAGAGAAAATCTGTGAAGAAAGTATGTGTTGATGTTTACTATTTTAAACTGTTATTGTATGTGTTTGATTCAAAGGATTATGGAGGAATATGAACAAGATCTTCGAGTCTTAGAAGAGAAACACCAACAAGGTTTGTACTCTTAAACACCATGCATCAACTTAAAACAATATGGTGTTACGCTAAAAGGGTTACAGTACTTACAATTACCTTTCAGTTTAGTCCTATACAGCCTAGTCCTTTCAATATTTGCCTTGTGATATCTCCTTGCCCTTTTTGAGGTTTTACTCACGGTTTCCAGTGTTGCCATGGTTCTCACTGTATTTTGAGATAAAAAAAGGTTGTTGTACCGTGCACATCATAAACTTAAATGTAAAATTACTTCCAGTATTTATTAGTGGATTATGACTGTTGTATGTTGTAAGGAGAAAATTATGTTATAAAACTTATGGAACATGCAAACCTAAACGTTATGAGTGATAATTGCATTTTCTTACAGCTATCCTTAAGAGTCAAAATGATTTGAATGAGAAACTGAAAAGAAAGCGGGAACAAAGAATGAGAAAACTAGAGATGGAACAAGCAGCAGAAAAGGAGGATTTTGAAAGAAAGGCAAGTAAATGACAAATGTGTGTTTGTGGATCCCTGAAGAACAAAGCCAAGGAACTGTGTTTGTTGCCGCATTTCTCATTTCTCTGTTTGTAATCCCATCTTCTGGATGACAAAAACTACAGTCTCTGTAGCTCAGGGTTGTTAAGAATTAGACTCCAGGGCTCCAAGGAAGAAAAAAACCGGACTCCAAGACAGGGTGCTAAGAAAACAGGGCTTACCCTTTAGGCGTGCACTACCTATGATGGACTACCCCGAAAGTCATTGTCACTAGCCCCCTAAAAGTGTGTTTCTTACAGTGCGTCTGTAATTTGAATTCCCGCCATTACTTCGCTTCCTGCTCCAAATATCGATAACCCCAATGTTTCTTTTTTTCTATGCTTGTACTTAGTTCACCTGGGTTCTTTTGCTTATGCTTGCGCCGGCTTAGGCTTGTGCTTATCTCAGAAGTGTGAACCAGTCTTAAAGCCTTCTAATGAACCCACTTCAAAAGCTAATCATTTTTTTCTCTGTGTGGTTATTATAGGCCAGCCAGTTGATCAGTGAAGGTGAAATGACAGCTGAAGACTTCCTGGAGTCAAGCCACAAACTGAGAGTGCAGCAACAAGTTGCAAGGGAAGAAGAGGAAGACAAGGCTGATGATTCAGAAGTACAGGAATTCAATAACCTCAGACAGGCAAGTTGTTGGATTAGGAAGTTAGCCTCCTGGGCTTGTCACCAACACATGACAAAGAGTTAACCTCGTTTTCAAGGGGGCGGGAAAAAGATAGACCCTGGGAATGAGGTTGGAGGAAGAGTGTCTGCGTTGGAGCTAAGTACAAGTTATTCAACAGTTATCATTTCCTTTCGTTTTAACTGTTTTCGATTGATTGCGAAGAATAATCACAAGAATATTTTGGTGTTGCATTTAACTAATGTACCCAATCACTGCAAACGTGTCGTTGATGCGAGTTTTTTCCACACTTGTTGTACGTTTTTTGCTTCGAGTGCAGGTTTGCTCGTTGCCTTATCTACCTGTGATCCCTAAATGGGTGTGGTTTTATGACAGTGCTGTCTGTGATTGGCAAATTTTCATAGTTTCCATTTCTTATCGCTCTATTAAAAAGAGCATGATAACTCGGAGGAATCCACAAGTTGTCATGTTGCCAGTATGCAATTCGGAGTGTGGATAGGAACCTCTTCGGGTACTAAACGGGAATTTGCAAAGTGAACTCCACTTCTTCACTCAGCCAAATTTTGACATCACTGAATACAGAGCGGGGTACGAGTCTTTCATTGCGGAATATCCGTTAATCTAACTAGACTGCTTTCTGTTTGTTGTCATGATTAAACTTCAGAAATTAGAAGAAAAGAGACAGCGAAATTTGCAGGAAAGAGAGGAAGCCTTGTTTGAACAGATTAGAAAGGAAGCGCATTTGTCGTCAAAGGAAGCTGAGAAACTGATGACTAAGCATTTGGAAGACCTCAAGGAGTCTAATGGTTTGTCTCCTTTCTATCACAGTAACTGTGATAATCTGTACGTGAAATAAATTGTTTATGGAGAAAGTGCAACTGCAACCACTTTTTTCGTAGTTGAAAGGCAACCTAAGTAAGTAAGGCCTAAGTCAAACGTCGATCGTCACATGAGACGAACTAAACTGAGCGAATTAGGTCATGATAAGTTCGATGTTTGCAACCCAGTTCGTCCGACTGAATTTGATCGACCAGCACGTTCTATCCGTACTCAAATTGCACTTTAGTTCGTCTCATGTGAAGTTAGACGTTTGACCTGGGCCTAAGTAGTTTCAGTTGTCATCACTAGTAGGTTTGATCCACTTTAAACTGCCAAGTACTTCTTCACAACTGCGAAAATATCATTAAGTAAACTGCAGTTTTGTTATTGTCGTTGCCGACCATCTGCATGATTTGATTGTTGGCATGTCACGCCTGTATACTTAGTTGTTACAAGTAGATAAATGCCACACGCGAAAATGAATGTGCTTGGTGCCTGACAGGATAAAGAACTGCTGCTCATAGATAACTTTTCATTGTATCTTAAGAGAGGAAGACCCGAGAGCGCGAGAGGCAGCGGGCAATGATTCAAGAAAAACTGGAAGAAAGAAAGAAGAGATGGGAGAGAGACATGGAAAGACAACAAGCCGAGCAGAGTCAGCTGGTCGCAGAACAAGAGAAAGCCATTAAACAAGTGTTGAACACTCAAGCGGGACTTGCTGAAGAGTACGTTTTTAAAACAGAAATGTGAACATATCCATTTTTATGCCGTGCCATAGAAAATACAGCCAATCAGAATACAGAAAGGCCGTTGTACACTTTAATGCCGTCATTGCATGCTACCTTCCCATCGTGCGCTGCGCGTATTCCGCACTGATTTTGTTGGCCACTGTATTTTCTATGGCGTGGCATAAAATAGTTAAGCAACGCTTTCTCTTGGTATACCATGGAATATCCCACAAGTCAGTTTTATTTTCTTGGTATACACACTCGCCGTTAATAGATTAACTAGTATATTCTCCAGAGCGATCTTACCATTGTCTACGGTTACTGCCTTATTTGAAATCTTATAGCGACTCTGTGGAGCTATTTAAGTATCTAAAGGAACGGTGAGGGAAAACAGGTTTATCATGACTACAACTTAATTGTGGACATTTCGGGTTTTTTTTTTTCTTCAGCTTACGCAAACAGGTGATGCTAGAACACGAACAAAACATGATAGCGCTAAACGACCATTTGCAGATGACCAGGCTGAGACAACAGAAAAGGTTTGTTTATACACTATTGTCCATGAACAGTGACATGTCCGTCACTGATTGTGTTCCTGTTTTAACTGCGGTAACCCCCACAGCAGTCACTGCCTCTCACAGCATATTGCCAAAGAAAAGCTCAACTGAACGCGCATTCAGATTGGTCTTCTTTCTAGCTGTTATCTAAATTTTCCTGTAACGTAGAGATTCTTTCCACTAACGTGTTCGAAGTTTTATCCCCATAGATTGGAGCAACGCCTTGCAACCCGCCGAGCTAGACTTGCTGAACTAAGGCAACAAATGGAAAAAGAGCGAGAAGAGCAATCCCAGAATGACCCTGAGGCCATGAAAACCCTCACAAGGGTTCAGGTTAGGAGACTGCATTACAAGACTTTGTAATGTCTATCCTGTTTTTCTGAAGATGTTTCGGTAGGTACTGATAAAGCGATAATAACATTTTGTTCTTTCAAAACAGAACATCGAATATCAAGCTGAAGTGAAGAAAATCGAGGCTGAACATCAAGCTGCTTTAGAAGACTTGAGAAGGTGAATTATAGTGTTAAGAAAGAATCCACCGGAAGTTCGAGTAACAAGTGGACAAAAACTTTGTACCAAGATTATGTACATCATTTCGCAAACTTTTTGTGCGACTAAGTTAAATGTCTTCTCAAAAAAAAGAATCGTTTCTAACCACACCATATGTCAAAAACTAAAATTATTCTTGTACAAGGTGTTTGTCGATTAATAGCTGAAATTACTCGATTTCCTATCGGATTTCGTCTTAATCTTTTTAACGTTTTGGCGTTACTTCCGTTGTCACTTAAGCGTTTGCTGAGCTTGGTGTCTGATTCAACAAGCTCATTAACCGTGCTTAAACCAATCAGAGCGAGGATGATGTCCTTCGGCTAATCAGTTGCAATCATTTTTCCTGCACTTTGTTTCAGAATTTCCTGCACTTTCAGAATTCTAAGCGATGCGGGCTGGCCTTTCTTCTCTTTACCTCTCTACTTTGTTGTACTGTTTTTTGTTGAGGAACGAAGACCAAACTCAAGAGAGCGGTAAAAATCGAGCCTAGGTTTGAAACGACCTCGTAAATATGACTAAAATTGTTCAATTGTTTCCTAGCTTCCATCCTTTGTTTCATTGTCATTTTCTCCTCCCTCCTTCACTTTATTCCTTCCTTTCTTTCTTTCTTTCTTTCCCCTCTCTCACACCGCTGCCCAGCCTGCATCATCTTCTCCCTACCCTACTCTTCCCTTCCTCTCTTCCTCTCTTCCTCTCTTCCTCTCTTCCTCTCTTCCTCTCTTCCTCTCTTCCTCTCTTCCTCACTCCTTTTTCTCCCTGTCTCATTTCTTCCCATAATTGCATTACCTTCCCTCTTTCCGTCCATCCCTCCCTCTTTCCCTCCATTCCTTCTTTCCTATTCTGTCCTTTCTTTTCTCCATGCATTGGAAAAGCTAATTTTGAATTTGACGCGCGTATGATTTTCAAACACTTGAAGGAAATGTGTACATATGCATACATTTCCATTTGATGATCCAGGTTCATTCAAGGGGTTTCCATTGTGTATTTCCCAGTGCTTCTCAGTGTTGGTGATATCTGTTAAAATAACTTGCCCGTTCTTACATCTTAGACGTTTGGCGGCCGAAACAGACGAAGCTTTAAAAGAACAAGATGAGAGACTTGGAAAAATCTTGGCTAAATTGCAGGTGAGCGTAGTTAGTAAGACCACAAAACCACAAACAAACCAGACATTTTAAAACACTGCTGTAGCCTTGTCTTGTAATTCACGGCCAGGCTTTGTTTGCCTAACTATTCTAGCTCATGTGTAGCAAGTCTGTTGAATTGCTTCTCACATTGTTTCATCCAATCACTAACATAAAACTTACTCTGTCGTTTTATAGCTCAATCAGTCTTCAAGCACAGTCTGACATTTTTGGTTGCTTCAAGTCTTATTCTAACTTTGTAGCTGTCGTCCATGGTGTCTTCCCGTTATTTCACGTAGTTACTACTGTTTTTGCTTTCGTTGTTATTTTTGTTGGTTGGATACACTCTAATATTTAGCCACCTCTTTTACCCAACGATGTTTCGTATTAATGTCGTCTTATTGTCTTTAG
>NW_028301536.1:20840000-20910000 GCF_042242905.1 Orbicella faveolata | reverse complement strand
TTTTCTATCATGTGGAAATGTATTTTGCAGTGATCTGTGGAGAAAATGTGATAATCGTGCCTGTGGAAACGGACTCCTTGAACATTGTTAAAAGTCCTTGAAAAGTCCTGGAAAAGTCCTTGAATAAAAGGTCATCAAACTTGTATGAACCATGACTAATGAGGTGATTACGCGGTTGGTGACCTAACGGCAAAGCATTGAGCCTAATCATTGACCTGGTTCAGTGTGTCTTATGGAGGAAATTTGTACTTCCGCAGTGCTTCTCTGTACCCAAGTGTAGAATTGAGTACATACATGCCGGCTGTATCAGACTCATCATTTAATACCAAACATTGTTTTTACATCTATTCCTCAGAGCCCTGGAGGTCAAGCTGCTCCAAGAGCAAGAGGAACAAACGAGCAAAGCAGCGCAGTAAGTCATTCTTTCCAGCTCTTCTACACCTGAGTCGTTGTTTCATTTTGAAAGCTGCACAGTTCTCAGTAATTCTTCATGTGAGCCGGGAAGGAATTCATCGTCTTTGTTAACCAATTTGTTTCTTTTGCAGATCCGCTGGGTCTAAAATATATCTCCTGTTAGCGGAGCAGCGCCATAGAAGAGAGTTAGAGGTACATGTTTCTGTTGTGTGATACATAGTCTTGGAATTTGCACCTATGTGGTCAAGGCTTTTTCTACTCTCACGGTAATTTTCTGTGACATTTGTTAGGATTTGGAGCGTGAAATGCAGCTCGATCTAGCCCACCAGCTGGAACAAGTTAATAAAGAAATGGACGAAATGCTGATGGTCGACTTGCAGGTTTGATCAGTTGTTTACAGTTCTCTTTTCCCTGATGTCGATTTCACCAAAGCATTTTTTTTTTTTGCCTCTTTCATTGACTGTATTATGTTAATCGCATCAAAATACAAGTGACTGGAAATTGCTGCTATAGTGGATTAGTTTCTGTATTATTCCCCAACCACAACAACGTAACTTTTTGTAAAGACATTTGTGGTATTTTGTCATGTTTATTTAACAGCTTTTTCCAACATGCCAACATTGTACATGGTTACAGCACCAGAAAACCAGGGTCTTACTTCTTCCCGCTTCCTGGAGCGAGAGAGCAACTGACTGAGTCTTTCTCTCGCTCCACGGGGCGGGAAAAAGAGAGATCCTGGGAACGAGGTTCACAGTGCTAGCTATGCATCCACACAAACTTTATAAAACCACGCCCAATGACAAATATAGGAAAACAGACGATTTCTTCATGATAATAGATCTTTGAAAAGAATTTTCAATCCATTTTAAAGAACTTAGCTGTTTTTTTTTTTTTTTTTTTTTTTTAAACAGTTAGACATTGTTCACGGTCAGACCAATATTTTCTTTACTGAAACTAAACTGTAAATTCTTCTTTTAGTTCTGTCTCCTATCTTACAAATAAACATCAACAGGCTGGATGCCAACTTGAAAACCTAACGGTTTAGTTAGCCTCCAGTCTCTCTGAAAGCAACTGAGTTCTATATATATGGGTTATTGACCAAGTATGAGGTCAAGATAGCTGGATATGGGCCAAGTTCTTTTTTTGCGTGTTTATGGACCGAGACGGAGTCGAGGTCCATAAACACGCAAAAAAAGAACGAGGCCAATATCCAGCCATCTTGGCCGAACAAGCTTGGTCAATAAAGGATTTATTACATGGCTTTCGGGGAAATTTTTCTTGGGGGACACGGCGGTAGTCCCGAGCGGGCAAGATAGCTCCATCTTGCCCGCTCGGGTAGCCAATCACAGCGCAGGATTTGATTCATCTTGCCCGCTCACGGAGCTAGCCATATAATAAACCTAATTAAACTACGGTGCCAAACGTAAATGTGCTTTCATTTTATTTTATTTTCAGGAGGAAGAAAAGAAGTTTATTGCCACCTTAGCTGAGAATAGTGCAGCTACAGAAGAAGAACTGCTTCAGACAATTAAGAATTCTGCATCAGGTGAGAATACGTGTTTCCAGTATGTGTGATATTAATCTCTGTGGAAGAACTTTGTAGTCAGTCAAGGCGTTTTAGGGGGTTTATGGGGAAATGATCTGGCTGCAGCTCATTCTAGTAACCTGTCTGTAGAGGAAGGTAATGAAAAGATCATGATAGCAATTATCCAAAGCTTTCTGCGGTAAATGAAAATAGAGGCATTTATTTTGCATACAAGCTGCATGTAGTATTCGATGTTATACCGCTCTGTTTTTTAACTTACCATGAGAACAATTGTCAAATACATGTCCAGTCCGTCTTAAGAATAGTCACTTAAGACACCAATTACGGTTACAGGGGAGACTAGGTGGTCTAGCAGCTAGTAACAGACATCAGCCATATGAAGAAACACAATTTCGCAAACTTAACTCAACTTAACATCCCCATTAGTACGCTGACTAGCTGACGATTAACCTTAGCGCAGCTCTTCCCAAGAGTTGATCTCTGATTACCACTCCAGCTAATTGAACCCGTGTAATTTTCTTTTTCAAGTCCATCTCGATTCCTTGACCACTCAGCTACGTTTTCTCCCGCTATCTTGACATGTACGTTAGCCTCGCTTTCAGATAGCCATAAAGTGTCTAATGATCTTTATCGTCTTTTGTTTCTTATCAGAGGTGGGAATGGACTCTAAGCTAACCAAGAGCATCACTAAAGATGTTCGTAAACGAGTGAGAAGTGCACGAACTCCAGCTCCTGACGCGTGACCTGTGACTTGGCTCGTGTGTTGACCTGTGACCTTTATTGTAACCTGCAGGATACGCGGTTTTGCGGCGTTATACATTGCATGGGAAATATTGCATGAAATTCATACCACATTGCCTCATTCTTCAAGCATGCGCACATACAAAAAAAAAAACAGTCTTGCTAACTGCTGTTGTGATATTGAAGGGAACCTCTTAATACGCACCAGTTGGCCTCGGAATGTTCATCAAGGATAACTTCATTACGCTGGCGAGCTTTTGGGTTGCACATATTTAATATCAATAAGTTAAAATTGTACAGAGGAGGAGAAGCCAGGCCTCGAGTGTGTGGAATTAGAGTGAATATCCATCCCACTGCTCTATGTAGATATTTATTCTTATTTGAATCCAAAAACTGTTATTTCAGTATTAAGTTGGGATTAACTCGTGTACTTATGCATTATCGTTTTCATTAAACAAGAGAGTGAATGTTTTGTGTTGTTAGTTGTTTCAGTTGTTTCCATATTTTTGTATAAATGTAGAAAATAGTTGACACTCGGTTTCTTTGTTTGACGTCATGTGACCTCGAAGTAGGTTTTGAGAGAGCGCGCGCTGTTCGGGAAAAATTCCTGTTACCGTAAACTGCCTCTTATAAGACCTGGGCCTATACAACTCCGTAAGGGGTTTGGATGGACTTATAAACGGTAGGGCTTATGTCCGGAAAGGGTTATAAGCGGAATTCAAAAGACTTTTGCGAAACGAACTACATAAATGTTCAATACGTTTTTCACATACTTGTTCTTAGTTAGCGGAGGGCTTATATACGAGGGTGGGAGTATATTCGGAAGTAATATTTTGTTTACAGGTAGACGGGCCTATAACTAGTGGGGCTTATAAGCGGGAGGGCTTATAAGTGGCAGTTTATGGTATACAGCAAGGCTGGTTATTGATTGAGTATCCATGTTTATAGAGGTGCGATCCAAAACATAGAGAAAGATATAATGATAGTTTTGAGCTCGATAAGTGAAATGTAAAAAAAAAAACAAATTCAGTTGACACGAGCATGGGACAAAAAATAAATCCGTTATCTCACGTTCATAACAAGTGAATTTACATGATCCAAAACTCCTAGAAAGGTAAAGCGTCAGAGTAGTTTACCCAATTTTAGCAAAGTAATAGACAGACAGACAGACAGACAGACAGACAGACAACCTTTAGGAGTGGCGAATGGTCCTTCAAAAACCATGGGTCTCGAAAAATTTTCGACGAATTTGACGTGTCTCGCAGTCTCGTTTTTTAGCGTTAATATGTCCGTCTCGCAGTCTCGATTTTTTTTCACGGCTAAGGAAGTCGCGAAGTACCGATTTGTTTATTTTTTTTATAAAGTTAAACGAGATCACAACATCTTAGGACCTGAACGTCTTTAAAACACTATAAAGTCTCGGTCTCGCAATTAAAGAAATCAAAATGTCTCGGACTCGCAAAGAAAAACGCTAATTTCGTCTCGCAAAGTCTCGCATTTACCATTCGCCAACCCTAACCTTTATTTGACCACGATTAAAGTTAAAGATCAGCAGCTTCTGCGGTCATGCAAAAACATTATCTTTTCGCTGCTGACATAGAGAAAGACACTGATAGTTTTGAGCTCCATAAGAGCAAATTCAGATGACACGGGCAAGGGACAAAAATTAAATTCTTTGTCTCATGTCCGTGACAACTGGATTTACATGATCCAAAACTTCAAGAAAAGAAGCAACAGCGTCAAAGTGGTTTACCCAGTTTGAACAAAGTAAAAAATCTGTTTGCTGTTGACACAGGGAAAAAGATAGTAATAGTAATGGTTTTGAGCTCGATATTTGAAATGCATAGAGGTTGTTGAGAGTTGAGATCAACCGCAACCAGTTTGGGTTGATACGATTCTTTTTTTTCTCGATGGAACACTTTTCCAACCGTTTTCGGTTGAAACGCGGTAACTCCTGGGAATAGTCCTTACGCAAGCTACAACCACGCGAAACAATCACGCAAGTGCTTTACAAACCGTTTCAACCCGGTTTGAGGCCAGTCGAAAAATGTTTATCTACCAAACCACAGGTCACGCAAGCGTAATATATGACGGTTTGTATGAAGAGCTGTGGCTGAAATATAAGAGTTTGTATGGAGATCAGGAGTTGACATTAAATTCGTTGTCTCTTATTGTTGTTTCTTGTCTCTTATTATAACACCGTGAGACAAATTTTTCAAAATTCGCTCAAATCTCGTTTACAAGACTCTCCAGGATGAGAAAAAATGACACCATTGAATGTTCAAGAGTCTTTTTTCGGTAAATTACCCATACATTGAACGAATTTAATGGCAACTCCTGGATCTCCACACGAACTCTTACATCTTAGCCACAGTTCTCCATACAAACTCTTATATTACGCTTGAGTAACCTGTGACCAAACCAACCGAAAACGGCTTTTCCCCTGTAGAACACGAAAAAACCCAGCCAACCTACCAACCAGAAACGCTTGATCCCAATAGAACACGAACATAACATAATGCCTAGCTTGTCAACAAACCATTTCAACCAGCCACAAGGTTGTTTCCAACGAAGCATATACGCTTCAATTTCAAAGTCAGCAGCGCTGAAAAGCTCAGGTCAGAACTAGACAGAAAACTCGATTTCTTGCTTTGTTGAAAGCTCCTACTTACCTGAAAAAAGAACATGGGAAGATTTCCGGCTTTCCTTAATGACGGCGAAGCAAATTCACCTAGATGAAAGAACAAAAAGACAGCTCAGTTCGGTTGGAAAAGCACAAATGATGAAAGCAAAAAGTAAAAGCGGTCAAAAAACCACAATTGTAAATTACTATCAGGATTCATATTTCTGTCTTAACAAACAATCACGAGTTATTACACTCGTTCTCTGGACAAACCACTTGTCCCTCGCTAACTGAGGAACTTTTGACGCCATAAACGATCTACGTGTTAGTTTTGCACGCGCGCGGACCTGTAAACCACCGGTAGGGAGACTGGTAACGATCCAACTAGAAACAAAGATGGCGGCCTCCATGCTTAGTCAAAGTAATGTTTGACATTTTATTCGATGACTTTGTCCTACTTTCAGTCTTTTTACAACTGAAATTACTATCCTGTTTGTTTTCTTCTTTTACAGAGCAAAAGCTTCCTCCAGGGCAAAACCCAGATGAATGGACGATAAGAGAAAAACTAACTTTAGCTTCGTCTGTGGTCCGAAGTGGCGATCAAAACTGGTGAGTAACATGGATTTTTAAGCATAACGACAGATAATTGAGAGGAATTATTCCACAAAAGATGTGCTTTTTATGAGGATCGGTGTTTTTTTGTTGGCCAAACTTAAGCTTAGCTTAGAAATAATCTGTTTTGAAGGTGATAGCTTCAATATTCATGACGACAAAATAGCAGAGAAATCGTGGTTCTGTGATTCTTTCAAGACATTGCGTTATCCTTCCAGGGTGTCTGTGAGTCGTACGATTAAACCAGTGCTTGAAACAGGATGTTGTGCGAAACCTAGACCACCCGACTTCTTTTCACAAAAGGTAATAGGCTAACTCTGTATGCATGTGACGCCATGTTGAACAAAACAGGTGAGGTTTTTGTGCTTGTGTTGTGGATAATATAAAGATTCAGCCAACCCTAAAAGCAGAGCTCCTGTGCTGGGTTGTTAAAAGCCTGATTAAGCTAACCCAGGATAAGCGAGAAATATTTTGATTTGAGTTTTGTACCTTTGTGGGGAGATTTTCTGTTTATATTGGGTAGTTCCAGAAAATATCCATACCTCCCCCACAGAAGGGATTTTTTTCCAAGAACCCCCCCCCCCCCACCCCTCTGGAAATCCCAATTAAACTTGATACATTCCTTTAAATTTTTTGGTCTTAAAGAACTCCCCACCCCCCAGGAAATTCCAATCCCTTCCGTGGGGGGGAGTGTGGATATTTTCTGGTACTGCACATTGTTTGGCCTTCTGTTTTGAGTTTGAATAATCTCAAAATACACCAAACATAAGCAGTGAAAAACATTTCTATACAAGAAAAATTTATATTTTGATTAACTTTTAATCCTCGGTTAGCGTGAACCAGCTTCCGAACAGCCCCACCCTGTTTACAACAAGTTAACCTGACATGAGCCCGCAATCCAATCGAAAACCAGCACTTGGTCAGTGGTAAACTTAAAAAACCCGTGTGACCTCAATGAGTGCTAAATTTGAGCCTGCAATGTGGTCACATGATACTGGTCAGCAGATTCCTTGTTTTGACAGGTGTCAATTGACCATAACATGGATGTCCAGTATATCAAAAAGGGACGCAATAAACTAACGCTGCATGTCTCTGTCAACCTATTAGCTGGAGTATGGCTGCCATCTTGCACAACTCCACCATTGCCGCCACTGCCACCACTGCCATCGTGCATACGTGCCCACGAGCAGCACTGCTAGCCATGGTAACCATGAGTGAATCAATTCATGGGTTTCCTTTTCTTTCCCATATGAGTATGGGGCTCTTCTTGGTGGCCACTTGGGCCGCTGGAGCTCTGCTATTAAAAAAATGGTGCCTGTTCACTCTTAGCCATTCAATGAACATGTTTCGTCTAGAAACACTATCTCTTCCCTCTTAAACTGCTTACAGCTGTCTCTTTTCTCTTAGCATCTAATTAATGTTTATCTGTGTAAACGCAAAGGCAACAGTTGGTATGGATGAGAAGGGATTGGTATGAGACTTTTCGCGTCACGAGTTTCGCACTCTTGCCTCGTCCCAATCAAAATTCTTAAGCAACTCACCCATACTTTCAGCGTGATTTCTAAGGAAAAGCAGACTGCAAGCAGTCTCAGGAATTTCATTAGAGACCTTAAGCAACAAGACGGGGGAAGGCGTTGGCAACAGCACATCTGTGTAAAGGCTGGAGCGAGACTGGCGTCACATTCCACTCGCCTGAGCATGTTAAGCAACACTGAAACAGCAACTTCGAATGGTTCTACAGCAAGAATCTCACAGCACATCAATTTGTCTTGCTCTTCGGTCCAGTACACTGTAGAGCTGTTGAATTATCACAGTAAAACAGACATTTCAAGCTGTTTGTCTTAACTTTCTCGTTCAAAGCATTTCAGTTAAGAGAGGATGAAGAGGAGTGGAAGTGTTGGCGGGAATTTTTTAGTTTCAGTTTTAGAAACGATTTCTGGTGGCTGAAAGAGTTTAAAAGACGTTTAATGTAAACAATAAGGTACATTTATTTTTTGGTAAGTTGTCCCAGTTTCGCTGTTTAATATACGGAAAAGATCATTTTACCTTCTCATCATCTAACTTAGAAATAGAAATGTAAATATATAAGTAATAAGAGAGAGAGAGAGATATATCAGCATAAACAAATGGTGAGCATATCTAATTGGATCAGTGATAACCAGAGTAAAGGTAGGTAAAGTCTGCATGCGAGCCAAGTGGCCCATCAGGCCGGAGCTTATCCCAGTTTCTGTAGCATGAAGCGACTAGGAGCATTTCTACTCCCCCCTGGATGGGATGCTAGTCCATTGCAGGGTTACCCCCAGCATTAAGTTCGCCGGTACCCATTTATACACCTGGGTGGAGAGAGGCCCTGTGAGAGTAAAGTGTCTTGCCCAGGAACACAACACAATGACCCCGGCCAGGGCTCGAACCCGGACCGCTCAATCCGGAGACGAGCGCACTAACCATGAGGCCACCGCGCCTCCCACGATAACCAGAGTACTGAAGATATAAATGCAATAGATCTTACCAAATGGATTTCTTTGAGCTTGTGTTATTCTGTGAATTTGCCAACTGGCGGCTTGTGCTAGCGCATGTTTCTGCTTCAAGGATGTTCATTGTAGAATTTCTCCTCAAAAAACTTTAACAGTAAACACCAGAAAGGTACTTATTTGTGTGTCGTAAGAAAAAATATGGTAAATCAAAGAAAAGGACCCAAAACTTTGCAATGAACTATCACGTTGTCTGCACTACATCAAAACAGTGAATGTGGCGTCGCCAACGTCAGGACAATTCAGATTGCAATCAGCTTTTCAGGTTCTGTGCATGACTGGGACAGAAAATAAACTTCTGGTATGCCGTCAGCGTGGGTCCCATCCTGGTGCTTAAGGTCTCTATTAAGGGCTAGGAACCTGACAACTTGACCAGCCGTGAGGATGATATTGTCCACTTGGTTTGACCATCTAGAGGAAAAATTTTGTTATAAAGAAGTTCACTTCAAAAGGTTTTGCCCGCCTGTAAAAACCAGTTGCCCTCCTTCTGAAGATAATAATGAAAACCCCTGAGTCTACCTCCTGGTATCCAAGACATCATGTTGGATTGTAAAAAGATTTTGACATTTTTAGGGTAATAATAATGTAACTCTGCATGTTAATTTAACACTAAATCAGTGTTTCATTAAATTTCCATATACACTTAATTAAGGACAGTCTCTGCCTTGTGTGAAGTTTCAACTTTCTTCTCAGTGTAGATGTTGTTTCCCAAGTTTTGTTATCCTGGGGATTTCTAGTGTTGAAACTTTAAAGTCACTTGTGCAAGGTTTTTTTTTAAGTTCTTAGCTGTAGAACATTACAGAACTGATATAACTGAACATTTTTTTCTCCATAGAACTGTGCTTCACACTACTCTGAAATGCTTGAAAAAGTTAACACACCAAAGTAAGGATCAATATTGTCTGATCATTAGTGTGTATATTTAAGTCTTGTCATATTAACCTTACTCTAATTCCCCGTGATGTTGTGGTTCAAATGTTCCAAGGAAAAGTAACCAATTTTTGTAGCATAAACAGGGTAAGTATTTACAAACTGTGGCTACATACACAATTGTATTAATCTGTTTGATCTTTGGAGTGAGGTCAACATGTCTTGCTAAGCTTATACTGTGCTTGGATGTACCTAAAAAAGGTTGTGTGCAGATTCAAATCTGGGAATCCATGTAAATAGCTATTAAGAAAGTAATAACCCCTCTGGCAGTGAGAATGATTAATATACAAGTTCATAATTTTACATTAGCTGGTTGGCATTTAAGTCAACCCTGTTAGGGTTGCCAATGTTCCTCAATGAGCAACAAGCTGGCAAGGAGCTCATGCATTGCCAACTGTTAGTGGCCGTTACTAGCTTTACTAGCTGTCTGACTTATTTATTGCTGTTATCCATGTAACTGTGTGTCTGGTTAATTGCAGGAGAAAAAGGACTAATGAAGGAGGTGGAACAGGTAAGATTTTTAAACATGACAACATGATTTATAATAATCTGTGTGAAGAGGGGACAAGTTCATGTAAAATGATGTATGTTTTATTCTTTAAAGTACAGTATTTATGAGCTGGAAGAAGTATAAATAGTGTAAAATTAGTATAGTTGATTATTTTCAGTTTTGCAAGTTACTTCTATTTTTATGTTTTATTTCATTTAACATAGAAACACCTGGAGATCAAATTGTCAGAAAATTGACATTTGAGCGGATTGAGGAATTAAAGAAGTCTATCAGGAATGATCAGCTTACCTACAAGTAAGGAATGCAAAATAATGATTAATAATGCATGTTTTAGCACGATTAGAACCGGGAACAATCTGAGAATGTTTGATCATAACCAAGACTGGCCAAGAGATTGGTCACTATTATTAGCTCATTGCAGTTAAAAATAATGAGTCTCTTTTCCAAGTAGTTGGTATCGCCGACTGATTTGCATTATTCTACCACATCTTCCAAACTTACAAGTAGCATAATATTTGCTATCATTAAAAGTGATGTCTTTTGACACATTCTCAGCAACAAAACTAATTTTAGCAGTATGCTGGGAGTTTTTCAATCTAGTTAAATGCCTCACAGTTTAGCTCCCATTAGTCATCTATAGCTGAATGTTGTAGTGTCTAATCAGTGTGTAGAGGGTCACAAGTTCAAGTCCCATTGGGAGCTCTTGGAAAAGAATTTTTGCATAGCTTGTGTGACTAAGTTTCATCTTTCTCATAACTTGTCAGTGCATTTAACATTTTCTTGTTAGATATCAGTTTTTCTTCAATGTGAAGCACATTTACAAACAGATTTAGCCAGCTTGTTAGTTTAACCACAAAACTTAATCGTTGCTCTCAGGAAGCTAAAGGACAGAATAGAAGATGTCCGAAGTGGAAAACTAGATCATCAACTTCCAGCTTTATGGGATGAAATTAAAATGTAAGTGGATACTTAATATTTTGTTTCCCATACTAAGGTTTTCAGGATATTGTTATAAATAGATGCCAACAAAAAGGAAAAATCATGAACTAACAGATGATATTAATGAAACTGCAGATTTCCTTCAAACTAACCACTGTATATAGAAGTAACTAGGAAAAATAGTCTTTCAGGTTTGAAACTGAGTTATGTTTGAGATAAAAATAGAAAAAACCACTTGAGTATGACTTGTCTTTGAAGAGTTTTTAATACAGTTTCATCTATTTGTGCTTAGAAGGAAAAAGATGAGGCCACCACCTGTACCTCAACAAGAGGGAGATGGATCTGCACCTATTACACCCACCACGCCCACCACACCAATCACCCCTACCACACCAGGTGGTCAACCAGGGATACAGCCAGGTATATGCATTCTGCAAATTCTTCCTTTGTATATGACCAGCTGGAATGTACCAATGTTATCATCCTTTTCAGGTACTCCTAAACCACAAGGAAGTCAGCCAATGTCTTCTCCTCATAAAGGAAAGCAGTTGAGAGTTCCTAAACCAACAAAAAAGTATGAAAATTATTGTTGTCAATGTAGAATGCGTTAAAAATAACAATTAACTTTATGCTCACACATGTGGTACATGTAAGTTTTCATTTGTGATAACTGCCAAGATTAAATTAGACATTTGTGGTTTAATCTTATGTGTGTACTTAGAGACCTCTGACTCTTCATTATTCCTCAAGATTCTGTCTGATAACTGAGCAGACCTTGTGCCAAGTTACTCTTTCAACTTGTGGACATTCTGTTCAACCACCGGTCTACTCACACTGGGCATTCCATTGAGTTTAAAAGTAGTGAGACATGTTTGTAAATCTTGACTTTGTTATTTGGGAGTACATGTTTTATTTGTGTATTTCTGAAGTGTTAGATTTAGTTATTCAAAAAATTAGTGATCTTTTGATTTCAATGAACAAGTAACATATTGGTTGTTTTGGAGGTTTCATGCACATCAGCTAAGGTATTCCATATGGCTCACTTACCAGTATATACTATAGATCTACTCAACAATTTCTTATTTGTCACTTAAAGAAGATGACTCACAAGGACTGCAAAAATGTTGAATCATTTTTCAAACATTACTTCCTGCAGATTTCAGAACTATCAACAACAGCTTCAGCAGCGACATGGTCACTCTTCCCAGTCCTCACCCTTGAGCCAGACACCAGAGGGACTGGCCTCTGCTTCCAACCAATCCCCTGTGGATGGAGCAGCTTTTTCACCTGGGCTTGGGGGAGGACCACTGGGTGGACTGGGACAAAGTGGAACATTTTCAGGTGGAGCTCAGGTAAAAATACAATTCATATCTTTTGGATATCTCATCCTTGACTGAAGTAAACAAATTTTAAGTTTGACTATGTACGCTCATTCTTGACCTTGGTGTGTAAATAAACGAACAATTATTCTTGTCACAAGGTCTGAAAAAAGTTTGTAAACGAAGCTTTCGACTGTATCGCACAGTCTTCATCAGTAATTAAAGTGAGCCCACGTTGTCACGTGATTAAACAATTTGCATTCACATGACAACGTGGGCTCACTTTAATCACTGATGAAGACTGTGCAATACAGTTGAAAGCTTCGTTTACAAAATTTTTTCAGACCTTGTGACAAGAATGATTGTTCATTTAAATTTTAAGTTGTTTTTAAGAAGTACAAGTAACAGTGGGTTTTGCCTGATATGTACTTGCTCTGGATTGGATTATGGTGCATTGAAAGTAAAAGAAGCTATGTTAATAATGGTACATTGAGAAAAATTTCATCCATGTCCAATGCAAGTACTGTGACTACATTCCTTTCAAAAAGAAAAAATTGATTCGTACGATTTGGGCAAATGGAAAATTATTTTCATGACCTGACAAGTAGAGTTGTAGATGTGACAATTACATATTATTTGTGACAATGGCCTATTCAAGGTTTGTGGGTTTGATCAATTCTTACAGTTGGATAATTTTAATCATAAGCTGATAAGTACATGATTGTAGAGTTGCTGATCCAACAATCTCTGGAAGCATGTTTATGGAAAAGAACATAGTGGCAGCCAGACAGTTGAAGTTTTTTCTATTTTTAGTATGAATTTAACCTATCCCTTTTCTTGGCTGCCATTTCCTTGACCATGGTGGTGGCCAACTAATAAGCTCTTGCTACTTGTGCCACTGCTTACAAACAAATTTTATTTGTGGCTCTATATTTGTTAACTTTTTACTATTTTTATAAACTTTACCTATAAATTATATTTAAAATGCCAAGTATTGTGTAAATAAAAGAAATGAATTGAATTGAATTGACTTTCTGGTGTAATGTTCACCACATGGTAGAGAAAGCAGGAAATTTATCGCAGTTTTGACCATGATTTGTCTTGCAGCTTTCTAAAGGGGAACCAATGGATATAGACCTGGGAGGTACTTTACCACCTGGCTCCCAAGGAGAAATGGTGCCACCACTGGCATCACCTAGGAGAACGGATCATGTTCCTCAAAGTCCTGTACGGCAACCCAGCAGCACATCACAAGCAGCAACAGCTAGTTCACAGGGTTCGAACGAATCTGCCTTAGTGTCGTTGCTTTCACAGCGATCCACAAAAGACAGTAAACAGATGAGAAGGCCCAGTAGTAATGATCAGGAGATGTCTTCAATTAAGGTAACTCACATCAAAAGCTTTTTCTCTACTGTTTCATATATTATCCTGCATGGTAAGAAATTAAGCGTTTCATAAAGCCAGAAAGAGTAAAGTACATGTAAATATTTCTCTTATGGAGCCAATTTCTTTTCAGGAGCAGGAGCGTCGTTCCTCTTTAAATAGTCAGACATCTCAGTCTGTCTCTCCCAGTACTCCTCCACACTCTACAGCATCCCATAATACCCAAAGTGCTGGCCAGACACCAAACTCCCAAAATTCTGATGGAAAGCATTTTTTAGGTGAGAGCTTTTGATCATGCACTCACTTACTGCATCCTTACTTTTGTTTACAAATACCTTATCTACCACATGGTCATTCATTTGGTTGACGATTCAATAGCACACCTAGAGAAAATCAGGCTTGCAGCTGGGAAGATGAGCAGTAAAGTATAGTTGTATTGATGGTGGAATGACAATGCTGTTGAATTTGTCAACAAAACGTTTTCACACACTGGTGTCTTTCATCCCTAGTGGTAGTTTCAGTAGACTGGTGCTCAGTAACCCAAACTCCAGATGAAGTGTTCCATGCTGGAATGTAACCTTGTAATGGACTGTAATTCCTTGGGGGAGTAGAAATACTCCTAGTCACTTTAGAGTACTGAAACTGGAGATACCTGCTAGCCTGATGGGCCACTAGACTTGAACACAGACCTGATATCTTTTATTGTAGATATTCTGGAAGAGTCACAAAGTGTTTCACGCAAATCCTGCAGATTTAGAGCATTTTTCACGTTGCAGACGTTTGACATTATTGACATTGTTTGTTGTTTAGGGGTAACTCCCTCCATGGAGTCCAAAAAACTGGACTCCATGAGGGAGAGACAAGGAAGCACACCACAAACCGCAGCACCATCAGTCAGCGCACCTACACTTTCTAAACTCCTGGCTGACACACCCACTGTAACATCATCTTCTGTGAGCTCTATATCTTCACATGGAGGAGCACTAACTAAGGTATTTTGTAGATATTAGAGTGGTCTTCAAAGGGTAGTATAAAAGGTAACTTATAAAAGTAACTGCAAAGTCATTCACTAGAGTTGCAAGTATCACCATGACTCGCAATGCATGCAAAGAGCTACAGAAGACAACCTTGCATACATATTGTAGTCTAGGATGTTTGAGAAAAAGAAAACATTTCAGTATTCTATCGAATTATAATTACGTAGCATTTTCTATAGAATGCTTGTAGGTTTATACTAAAACTCATTAGAAACACAGGGGAAATCTTTTCTTCTTGTTTAAGAAACAACTGTGTGAAAATGAAAGGAAAGTCACATTTTTAGTTCAATTAACAAAATGTAAACTAAAAGTTTCTCTTTTTTTGTTTTCCAGGCTCCAGGAGGGGTGGAGTCATCAATGTTGGTTGATTCTGCCCCTGGGACACCAGTGGAAAGTTCTGTTTCTGTGATTGGTGGTGCCAGGGGCTCTGCAGGAGGTACAGTTACATGTACATTATTATAGTGCTACACATTGACACTCACAAGCAGCTGTTTTAGTAGAGCTGTTTGTTGTTATCATATTTTTTGGTGACGTGATACAAGTGGTTGAAGAACACACTTTGTCTAATCTTGCAGATTACATGCTGATGAGTGATACATTAAAACTGTACATGTGTATTGTTCTGAAAGAAGTAACATGTTTGTGATTAAATTTCATACAAATTTTGATAAAGAACTTTGCACGCCAGATCAGTTTAAAATTTGTAATGTTGAAAGTCCTTGCCCTGCAGCCATGTTTTCTTGGTAACTTTCTCAAAATCTCAAAATGGACACCACTATTACACTACACCTTCCCAAGGCAAACATGAGTGACTCACTGGACAAGGCTGAATTTAACTTGTTTTTCTGTATTAAGAGAGACACTTCTCTAAACCATTTCCAAATGTGTCCACCTTAGAGAGAGTTCACCATATTCATTAATTCGACATAGTCTTAAGTTCAACATGAGATGCCTCATTCTATTCAACTGAACTGTGCTAGGTCCAGCAGATGATCAATCAATCAATCAATGATAAAAACAATATAATTAGGAAAACCTTTATATAAAATGAAATTAAAAAGAGGTGTTTAGGATTACCCAAATGAATACTACTATTTTAAAAAATTAATTGGACTGTTTACGTAAATCTTTATTAGTAAAACTAAAAGGCTGTGCTCTTAGTCTCCTTTATAAAATTATTAAAACACTCCTGACTAAACTCAGGTTTTTAAGAATTCCATATACACTGTGCTAGCAATTTTGAACGTGAATGAATTCTTCATAAATTTCATGATGTGACGAACTGAATCAGGGCCGGGTTATTCGAAAGCAGGTTAGCGCTAAACCAGGATTAAAAGTTAACCGAAGTATTAATTTTTTCTTATATAAAAATGTTTTTCACTACGTATATTTTTTGTCGTTTGATATTATTCAAACTCAAAACTGAAGGGCAAACAATATACACAGAAAACAGCACCGAAAAGTTGCAAAACTCAAATCTTAATTCTCACTAATCCTGGGTTAGCTTAATCGGGATTTGAACAACCCAGCCCAGAAGACTAGTTAGTTTGCTTGTGTTTTGCATGAAATTAAATGGCAGACTTTGGTTTGAAGCTACATGTACAAACTTAACAATTCAACTAAAACTTTGTGTTAAATACATCTAGTGCTAAATACATCGACACTTAAATAAAGTGATTATTATTATTATTATTAACTAGTGACGTTTTTGTGTTTCCTTTAATCAAACTAAACAAGAGAACAGAGACAGAAGGATGTGCCTGTGGAGTGTTTAACGACACTGTTTTTACATTAACAGGTACTCAAGCTGTTCTGAATGTGTCAACATCTGTACCAGCCATATCGGTCAATCCCAAGGTATAATATCAAAAGAATCGTTGAAATTGATAAATTTTTTAGCTCTTTATATGATCTTATATCGCAGGAGCAAAATAAACCTCAGATAACAGCTTTGTTGACGTTTCAGTAACAAGAGAGAGTGTCGTTTGTGGGTTGTTTATTTCTTTTGTATGGTCATGAGAGGTCCTAAAACTGTAATGAAATATTATTGGATACTTACTTGCTCCTCTTTGTATCATGATGCACATAATACGTCTCTGTGTAATTATTTGGGTGTTTACGCGGTGAGATGATGTATTTCTAATCTAGGGGGGAAGGGCTGTCCTTTGCTGGGGCTCTAACCCTTGACTAATCCAGCATCACTGAACCTACACGAGCTTTAACAGGGTGAAAATAGTATTAGATAACAAAGCTTGTATTTGCCATTTCTGAGGTCGAGCTTGACATTATTTTGTCTGTTACCAGGCTGCTGCTCTGACTGCAACGTTGCCCTCCCCTCTGGCAATTACACCCCCACCCACTACCCCTCCTGCAGACAGGAAGGTAAGCTGCTTGACATTGAATCTTTACCTGATCAGTGATGATATAGGTTTCCACGTACAACGGTAAACATTTTGCTGGTTTGTTTTTGTATTGCAGGAAATGATAACTCAAAAGTTCGAGCCAACAGTCAAGAATTCCGAGAAAAACAGCGGAATAGAAATAACCAACGACAGTCTTGAAAACGACACCAGCACTCCACGAGCAAACTCCGAACGGTCAGCGGTCATTCCAGAAGTAAAGGTGGAAACTGTGGAGACCCCAGCCTCCTCTCCGCGCGTCACTAAACGAGCAGCCAAGCCGCTGAGGCCTGGTAAGAAACAAACTGAAAACAACTTTGTCCTTCTTACTTTCTGTTGTCACAAGGTTAATGTTCGATTACTGTTTTAATACTGAACAGCTTGTTTGGAAGCAACATTGAGAGAGCTGTACTTTGTACCTTTACAGGTAGACCACCAAGGTCGGCGCGAAGAAATCAACGAAATCGGAGCAAATCTGCGACCTCCACGGCAAGTAGCACCCTGTAATCACCTTGTAATGAGATCATCAGATGACTTTATCAATGTAAGTGTCAGTTAGCTTCGTTTCTGGATCTGATCTTCATTTTGTATCGTAGGATAATGAAGGCGACATCGAAGAGGAACATGAAGAGGTATAGACTGCTGTTGTTTTATTGTTTTTGTCATTTATAAATATATTTACAAATTATCAATGCATAAGGCAAGGTAGCCCAATGAAGCCAGTAAGGCTTATGTAAAAAACCAGCTGAAAATACCGACGACTTAACAAAAGATTAGAAATGCTGTCATCCAAACACAAATTGGTTATAAATTAGGATAAAAAGTAGTTAAGCGAAGCAAAACGCGCAAATGCGTAAAAGCAAAGGAAGACAACGAAGCGAGAAAAAAAAACGCACACTAAGAGAAGTAAAATGAAAGTTGAATTTCGTGGCACTCGAAGTAGAAAGCAATGGCGTGGACAGGGTAGAAGATTTCTGACGACTACCACCATCATCACCACTAGTTTTGGAGAATAAAAAGTCCTCAGAAAATCATGAAAATACAGCAATTGTATGATTGCATCAGAACTTAAATCAAAGAAAAAAGACGGCAAGGTAATATTAAAGTTCAGAAGACTTGCTGTAAAAGGGCTGTTCTTTCTAACATGAATGTTTTTTTTTCCTTCAAGGAATCTAAATTCGAGTCGTTGGATGTAGAGTCTGAGAAAGCCAGCGAAAAAACCGAAGATGAAGAAGATAATGATTCCGTCACCGAGGACAAGAAGGAGGAGAGTGACGAGGAGATGGAGCGAGACAGTGGAGACGAAGCAGTGTCTGACTCAGGAGAACGGAGTCAGTCTGAGAGGGAAGAGCCCACCACTTCCATGAAGGAGTTTCTTTTGGACAGGGCGGGGATAGGGGGTACAGAGTCGGTACCCGGTAGCCCCGCCTCTCAAATGTCCCAGGGGTAAGTGAAACCGGTAATCCAAATGAATGAACTTTGTGTTGATTTTAGCGTTGTGGTGTTAAGATGCAGCTTCTGTTAAACGTTTTCGTTTTTGTCAGAAGTAGCGACGAACAGGAAGCCATTCAAGCACAAAAAACTTGGAAGAAATCAATCATGCTGGTCTGGAGAGCTGCAGCCAATCACAAGTAAGAGATCATCCTTATTGTAACACTTAAAAGAATGAATTAATGAATGAACTAATGAATTTGCCACATACAGAAAAGTGTTATCTACAGTTGTCTAGGCCTTGAAAGAAAAGACGTGATTCATTTTAGCTAAAGCGTTGTTCCTTGCGACAAAGCAAACCCATTTTCTAAAACTTAATCTAATTTCCGCCCACATTTCCTGTGCGTAGTAAACGCCTTTAAGCTAAACTGGCTCACAGCTCTGGACGCTTTACTCCGGTTTCTGTATCATAAGGCGGCGAGGAGTCTTTCTACCCCACCCACCCCCCCCCCCCCCGGATTGGATGTTGGTCCATTGTAGGTTATTCCCCAGTATTCTGTTAGTTTGCCCAAACAATTCGCCAGTACCCGGTCCTGTTAGAGTAAAGCACCTTGTCCGAGAACACGATACGGTGACCCCGGCTAGGACTAGAACGCGGGACCTCTCCATCCGGAGTCCTGTGCGCTGCTGACCATTCGGCCAGCGGGCTTCCAGCACACACGTTTCCTAGTGTACGTTAATTTCCATACCAGTTTCTTAGGCTGGATCTACTTACATGAAGCTTTTAGAAGTTGCTTGTGAGCAGTTCGTACTCTTACCACCTTAGTAGTTTCTTTCCGCCACGGTCACGTCAGTAAGGCCAAGTATAGTATTATTTTCCCTGTCAATACCGAAAACGTTTTACAGTTATTTCTACTACTTGTGTTTTTCAGGTACGCTAACGTATTCCTGCATCCAGTGACTGACGATGAAGCACCAGGATATCACAGCATTGTTTTCAGGTCAGCTCAATAGCCCTGAGTACAACCTTTCTCAAGGTTCTTTTTTGTGTTCCACTGGCCATGTTCTAAACGAGCAAGGGACTGAGTACGATTAATTTGAAAAAAATGAGCGTGGTACATAAAGAGAGCACCTAAAAGTTAGTAAGTTTACCAAATGTCAGTGTCTCTTGGTCGTTTAGAACAAGTCTTGAGGCTATTTTCCGTCTTCGAAAACAACGATTAAGCGTACCCTCCGAGAACAATGGGCAGAATGATTAAGAATAATTAAGTCCAATGTTTTACGTAGCAGGGGTGGGCAGGGCTGTTGTTAGGCTACCAACATATCTAGATACGGCGACAATCAAATTTGACAATAGGCCATATTCGTATTCTCGGTATTGGACTGGAACTAGCTTGCAATAGAGGCTCATGGGGTGGAATATCATTAAAAAGAGATAAATGTCATTTGCATTTGAAAAGACTCCCCGCATTAGCCTCGGTTGCAAGCTAGTTTCAGTCTAATACCGAGAATACGAATATGGTCTATTTCCTCGATGCTCTCGTTGTCTTAGTGTTTGTTATTGGACAGTGAGAATCGGACAGTGCTTGTGATCGGTAGATTTAACAGATAGTACAGGCTTCTGTTTATGTGATAAAAAGACATGCTTCGCAAATCAATCTTATGCGAGCTTAGAAATACTCTGCAATGAGAACTGCCACCGCTAATTAAGATGACGTGTTTGCCTTGTTCTCCTGCAGACCTATGGATCTATTGACAATAAAAAAGAACATTGAAAATGGAGTAAGTAACATCCCGTAAATTTTCAGTCTGATTTACAAATCGAATGTTGTTTAGCGTGGTCGGTACTCTTATCGACAACGAGTACGCGTTATTACAGTGGTCAAGAAGGTTTGGACTCACGAGGCGCAGCAGAGTGCGTCCACCAAATTTTGACCACTGTGATGACGCGTACTCGTTGTCGATAAGAGTACAGACCACGCTAAACCACATTCGATTTGTTTCTTACCACAACATCAAAGATAACGAAAGAGATCTTTGTCAAGATTTGTTCACAATTGAAAACACCGACTCGGACTTGAAAGTGCACGCGCTGCACTATGTAAATGAGCTACTTGTACGCGTCAGACTTTCCTTTCAAAAACTTTTGCAAACTCGCTCAACATGCAGAAACAATAAGAAAAATATGTGTGGGAAAAGAGTAATGACGCGTTCTCGTTGTCGATAAGAGTACAGACCACGCTAAACCACATTTCGATTTGTTTTTTGCCACAATATCAACGTCAAAGAAAATGTTTTTTGAGAGCGCGAGCTGAAAAAGGCATTGCGCGACACATTGATGCGAGCAGCGTGGTATGGACTCCTATCGACAACGGCAAATTACCTTATCAGATTGCGAGATTAGCAGCAATTGTGGTAAAAATAAGTCTTTTTCTCTTGTCTTCAGAGATAATAATTGCAATATTCTGTTGTTTCAGACCATTCGTACCACAAGCGAGTTCCAAAGAGACATGATGTTAATGTTTCAGAATGCTCTAATGTATAACAGCGCTGATCACGATGTGTAAGTAAATGGCTTTTTATTTTGTCTTCCATGTGATGTTTTGTTGTAGTTTTCAGTTAGTATCTGGCCTGCGCAAATGTAGACAGATTTGCGTCTGCTGTATCACGCAACGCAAAATATTGATTAGTACGTTATTCTGTCCATCTTGATATAGTGTTCGTCTACACGTTTTTACTCTTTTATACCCTCAAGCAGGTTTATTAATGTATTGAAATTCAATTGTCTTCAACAGGTACCGTATGGCGGAAGAAATGCGTGACGATGTTATGGAGCAAATTCAGGTAGACAAACATTCAGGCTACTTTAATACTCAATACATGTAGAAGAGACTGCTGACAATCCAGGCTATGTCCTGTAAGACAAGTTTTTCCTTGTCTTGTTTTGTGTTGTATGTTCATCGTCTTCAAGTAGCTGGATTGGATTCCTTGGTTCTTTAACTTGCTTCCACGATTTTTTTTTTTTTTTTTTTTTGGCAAAGGCGCATTTTTTTTTAGCCATTTGCAGTGTTGACTCCATTCATCAGCAATGAGTAGAACGAGGCAAAAAAAAGTATTTCATTAACGTTCTGTGAAACTGTCACGGAACAATAGGGCCTTTGACTATCCATCGTCTTATGTGGTGAAGAAAATTAGTAATAACCGCGGGGAAAATGGGACGTGTAGTAAACTAATTTGTCTTTCATGTACTTTCAGTCTTACATAGCAACACAGATCATGGTGGATTCAAAGATGTTACGTGGCCACAGACAGGATGGTAAGCATTTCTTGTTTGGTTTTCATGATTGTCTCCTGTGTACGAGGAGAGCGTTATTAACCTTCTGGAAAACTTCTACTAATCAGCATTCCAGAATTAATCTACAGTTGAACCCCGCTTTATATAACTCTCTAAAGGGGAAACAAGAAAACTAACAGTTTGAAATATCGAGATAATAAGCAACTGAAAGGGAAGGTCAAGGGAAAATGATTTAAGTTCGAGTTTTGTGCACAAAATCGTTTTACTTCTCTTGTTTTGCGTCACGATCCGAATAAAATCTGTTATACGCACACGAATTTAGCCTGTGCACATCCGCCCTTTCCCCTCCCCTCCGCTCGCAAAACTCGGGGAGAGGGTCCCTCTACCCGAATTTTTTGAGGGGAGGGGACAGATTTACACAGCCAAACCCCAATCCTGAAACTGTCTAACTTTTCAAAGGTCTTACATTGTGTTTTCACGCGCCTTTTAAAATGTTTCCCTTTTATTTCTTTCAGTCTTTCACATCTTTCTATGAACGTCATTGTCCAGCCTTGTTTGAAGGTGAGCATATCGAAGCATAAATCACACACAACGTTTAACTAAGACATAAAAAACCTTGAGGTAGAACAAGTTACGTAAGTCGCATAAGGAGCAAGCTTGTATCATTTTCGATGATCTTTTTGGATTACCTTGATTAAGAAGTGTTTTAAATTCAAGAAGCGCGTACAAGAAGAGTTCACCTTACCCCTCGAATTCGTTCGAACATTTTGCTTTTTAACTTGCTATTTTAAGGCGGTTAATTTAAGGTAGTTTAAGTCTTTTCCTGTAATCCTCAGCAGGCATAAACGGTACAAAAAAGCATGTTCTGGGCATCAATTGAGAGCCCCCAGAGAAAGGTAAAGAAATGGTGAAGAGTTGTTAAGTTCATAGCTATATTAACAGCATATTTTTCCCTTCTACAGGCTTGCTTGGTATTCTTTCCCAAGCTGTCCCCTATCGCTCGCTCTACGGTTTACAGTGGAAGCTGCATAAAGATCGTGTACAAATGTGCAGTGAGAAGTTTTGAAATTTTCTAGCTATTAATTTTGGTGTATGTTGTTCGTATTTTCGGAGAAAAAGCTATAAATAAAATTGAGGTTTGGTTTGACTTTGAAGCTGTAGTCATTGTTCAACATGGTGTAACCTAACACGAATTAGTAGAATTCTACTTGAACACTAATGCAAATGCTGCAATCTGATTGGCTGAGCCATTGCACACTATCAGCCATTATAGTTCACCACTAAATTTTCTCCGATTCTTATTGGTTTAAATTGATCACGTGACGCGATAGTGTTCATCCGCGGAGAGACACTATCAACCCATAGTGCCCGTCCAAAGCAAATACCCGGATGGATAGTACTCGTCCGTGAAAACTTTTCTGTAAACAATCGAGCTTATAAAAAAAAATAAACAATTGAAATTGTATTAAGTGGGTTTTCTTTATTTTCCTTTTTCAATTTTACATTTGAAAAGAATTTACAGTTGAAAACAATTCAATCTGATTTTTGAACTGGCCCGCAGAAGAAAATTTAGTGGTAAACAATAAAGACAATGGAGTATTTATGTCTCTGAACTATCGGTCTGATGGTTGCCCCTTGGAAATTTGACGTTCTCAAAACTAGCATATTTGTTTTAAGAACATAAAATTTCCGCGGGGCAACTATCAGCCGATAGTTCCTCAACAGAAACACTCTATTGTTTAATTCGTGGTAGTGGTTTGGTGTAGTCGATAAAATTTCAACGTTTTCTCGTTTCTCTGAAGTTTTTGAAGAACATTTAAAAAGAAAAGGATAATTAAATTCCTGAGAAGACTGAAAAGGGACATTCACGGTTTCTGGAATTATAAAGACTCGAATTTTTTGAAAGAAACTGATAAGCGCGCGCACACAACTGAAAATGTCAAATTGACAACCCAATCCGCGCTAATTCTCTAAAGCGAGAAGTTTAATATTAAGAGCAGAAACATTTGGTTATGTTAGGTTAGGTTAGGCCAAACACTGTATTTACCTTATGGTTTGCTTCCCTTGTGTTTTATTTAAGTCCCTACTGCCAGAAGCGATGGATTCTCTCCAACGCTGTGTGCTCCCCCATTCGCTTTCTCCTGCGTTATACCGTGCATTCCCAGTAGTTTTCCTTGTGTTTTGTCCACCCCATGATACAGCCATGGTTGTTAGAGGCAACTATGATCACGCTACGCTTTAAAACCTACCATCTATTCATTAACTTCTTTTCAATGGTAAAAGTTATACCCCTTAAAAGCAACTCTAATTAGTAATGGTAATAGGACTGAGTGGAGTCCAATTTGGTCTGTAATCACACGAGTGATTAACAAAATCGGACGACCGCGAAGCGGGAGTCCGATTTGTTAATCACGAGTGTGATTACAGACTGAATTGGACGACACGAAGTCCTGTTAGCAATTAATCATAACAATTACAATTTCCCACAAAAACAAAAATTCATTTGAAAAACAGCGTTTAATAGTCACTTTCAAATATCATAGTTAAAAATATGGAGAATAGCTTGCAAAATGGCTCTTAAGTTTCTTTCAAAACAGTCACCAGAGACTAAACCTCCACAATTTTACAAAGTCAGTCTCTTGAATTGGTTACCATAGTGATTGTAATCAATGTTGTGATTGGTGATTTAGTGGAGAGGACTTAAAATGATTCGCTCATGTAACTGTCCGATTACAGGTGTCCGATTACAGCCAACTGTCCGATTACACTGTCCGATTACAGCTTTCCAGATTACTTAGAGCAAAATACAGCAGTTTATGCACCAATCACATTTGAGGAAATTGTAATTGTTATGATTAAGCCCAAAATATTTTACATCAAGCATCGAGCGTCGCAGTTGCGGAGATCAGTTATAAGTGACCTTTTTAGAGGTTCAATTTTATTCCTTGATGATCAATCTTGAATTTGTGCTGTAAGGGCATTAACATTACAAATAAGTACAATTAATCTTGAAAGAAGGAACAGCAAAATGGCGATCAGTTGGCGCGAAACTGTTCTTTACACATTTACATTGCAAATTATTCAGAGGATATGACATCAAACTTGCCTGACGATAAAATATATCCATCTTGTTATGTCTTTTTTGATTTTAACTGTCTTTATTAGCTTGTATCCAATAAACGAAAACCTTAAAAAGAACGGATCTTGATGGAAATTTTTTATTTTTGGCTGAGAAACATTTAATAAGGGATTTGAAAAAGACTCTATAACTTAACCAAGGACTCATTTTTTTAACTAAACATTTTCCAAAGAAAGATAGGGCTGTCAATAGAAACTAAATTTTATGTGCATATAGGCACCGTTAAATTTGCTACCCAATTCACGGAGTCCCCCTGTAGCAAAGTGGCTACATTTCCGAGCTTCGGTTCGGAAGGGCATGGCGTTCAGCCCCCGCAGGGGGACTCCTCAGATTTTTTCATATTTGTGCAGGACTCCATTTATTTCTTTTCCGTCCAATCTTCTCTTCGTTTTCCTTTTGACCAAACTATGAGTCAAAAGACCTTATAAAATATGATATCAAACTTGGCTGACGATAAAATATATCCATCTCATTATGTCTTTTTTGATATAAAATCTCTTTATTAGCTTGTATCCAATAAACGAAGATCTGCAAAAGAACGGATCTTGATGGAAATGTTTTATTTTTGCCCGGGAAAGATTTAATAAGGGATTTTAAAAAGACTCTATAACTTAACCAAGGACTTTCATTTTTTTAAGTAAACATTTTGCAAAGAAAGATAGGGCTGTCAATAGAAACTACATTTTATGTGCATATAAGTACCGTTAAATTTGCTACCCAATTCACGGAGTCCCCCTGTAGCACAGTGGCTACATTTCCGAGCTTCGGTTCGGAAGGGCATGGCGTTCAGCCCCCGCAGGGGGACTCCTCAGTTCTTTTTCATATTTGTGCTGGACTCCATTTCTTTCTTTTTCGTCCAATCTTCTGTTTGTTTCCCTTTTGACCAAGTTACCAGTCAAAAGACCTTATAAAAAAAGACATCAAACTTGGCTGACGATAAAATATATGCATCTTGTTCTGTCTTTTTTGATTTAAACTCTCTTTATTACCTTGTATCTAATAAACGAAGAACTGCAAAACAACGGACCTTGATGGACATTTTTTATTTTTGCTTGAGAAACATTTAATAACGGATTTTAAAAAGACTCTATAACTTAACCAAGGACTCATTTTTTTAACTAAACATTTTGTAAAGAAAGATAGGGCTGTCAATAGAAACTACATTTTATGTGCATATAGGTACCGTTAAATTTGCTACCCAATTCACGGAGTCCCCCTGTAGCACAGTGGCTACATTTCCGAGCTTCGGTTCGGAAGGGCATGGCGTTCAGCCCCCGCAGGGGGACTCCTCAGTTCTTTTTCATATTTGTGCTGGACTCCATTTCTTTCTTTTTCGTCCAATCTTCTGTTTGTTTCCCTTTTGACCAAGTTACCAGCCAAAAGACCTATTAAAATATGACATCAAACTTGGCTGACGATAAAATATATGCATCTTGTTATGTCTTTTTTGATTTAAACTCTCTTTATTAGCTTGTATCCAATAAACGAAGACCTGCAAAAGAACGGATCTTGATGGAAATGTTTTATTTTTGCCCGGGAAAGATTTAATAAGGGATTTTAAAAAGACTCCATAACTTAACCAAGGACTCATTTTTTTAACTAAACATTTTGTAAAGAAAGATAGGGCTGTCAATAGGAACTACATTTTATGTGCATATAGGTACCGCTAAATTTGCTACCTAATTCACGGAGTCCCCCTGTAGCACAGTGGCTACATTTCCCAGCTTCGGTTCGCAAGGGCATGGCGTTCAGCCCCCGTAGCGGGACTCCTCAGTTTTTTTTTTTCATATTTGTGCTGGACTCCATTTATTTCTTTTTCGTCCAATCTTCTCTTCGTTTTCCTTTTAACCAAACTATGAGTCAGAAGACCTTATAAAATATGATATCAAACTTGGCTGAATATAAAATATATCAATCTTCTTATGTCTTTTTTGATTGAAACTCTCTTTATTAGCTTGTATCCAATAAACGAACACCTGCAAAAGAACGGATCTTGATGGAAATGTTTTATTTTTGCCCAGGAAAGATTTAATAAGGGATTTTAAAAAGACTCTATAACTTAACCAAGGACTTTCATTTTTTTAACTAAACATTTTGCAAAGAAAGATAGGGCTGTATATAGAAACTATATTTTATGTGCATATAGGTACCGCTAAATTTGCTACCCAATTCACGGAGTCCCCCTGTAGCACAGTGGCTACATTTCCGCGCTTCGGTTCGGAAGGGCATGGCGTTCAGCCCCCGTAGGGGGACTCCTCAGTTTTTTTTTTTTTTTTCATATTTGTGCTGGACTCCATTTATTTCTTTTTCGTCTAATCGTCTTTTTTTTCCCTTTTGACCAAGTTATGAGTCAAAAGACCTTATAAAATATGACATCAAACTTGGCTGATGATAAAATATATCCATCTTCTTATGTCCTTTTTTAATTAAATTCTCTTTATTAGCTTGTATCCAATAGGATATTGATCTTCTTGCTTTGACGGAGACGTGGCTCAGACCTGGAAATATTGATTGTGTTGAGATTGGTGATTTATGTCCCACTGGTTATGATTTTATCCACATTCCACGGGAATCGAGAGGTGGTGGTGTCGGCTTGCTTTTCAAAGAAAGTATGGATATTAAATGCAAAAATAGTGAGTGGAACACTTCCTTCCAGTCGTTCGAATTCTTGGATGTTCGTTTCAAGAGCTCAAAGATGATCAGGATGATAATTATTTACCGCCCACCGTCATCTGTGCCTTTGTCAACATTTTATCATGAATTTTCTCTCCTGCTTGAGGAATTGGCCACAGCATCAGGCGAGCTTTTAATTGTCGGTGATTTTAATCTACATGTGGATTCTTCGCGTGATGTCAACGCATTGCATTTTTGTGACCTAATAGCATCTTTCGATCTGAAACAATGGGTGACTACGCCGACTCACACAAGTGGTCATATCTTGGATTTAATCATTACTAGAAATCAGTGTAAACTTATAGACAATGTTATGGTTCATGACCCTTTGATTTCTGATCATTACGCTATTTTTATGCATTTATTATTGCACAAACCACAATTTCCAACAAGAACTATTCGCCACCGGAAGCTGCGTTCGATTGATTATGCTGAATTCAATGACACTATCATGAATTCGTCCTTGTTTGACGAATCACAGCGTGATTTGGATTCGTTAGTTGATTCCTATCATCGGGTCTTGAAGTCCACCCTTGATGTTTATGCCCCCGAAAGGACCCGTGAGGTAGTTCTTCGTCCTTGTGCGCCTTGGTATTCAACTGACATTAGTGTTCAAAAGAACATAAGGAGGAAGCTCGAACGTAACTGGCGACGTACAAGATTACCTGCAGATAGAGAACGGTATGTATTTCAGAACAGTGTTGTTAATGCCATGATTGCCTCCGCGAAGCACACATTTTATTCATCAGTGATCCAGGAAAACTCAGGGAACTCTGGACTTCTTTTTAAGACAATAGAGAAGCTTCTGCACTCCAATCCAGTCCAGCGTTATCCATCTGGGCCTAATAACTGTTCTCTGTCCGAATCATTCGTTGAATATTTTAGTGACAAAATTGTTAAAATCCGCAATGATCTTGACAAAGTTGATGGAACTCTGAGTGACGGTCAAGTTACTTCATGCAATGCTGAGTCTGAAAGCTGTCTAGCTGGTCAGCTGCTATGTGAATTTAAACTGGTCACTGAGGAGGTCGTATCTGGTTTTGTGAATCACCTGTGTTCAAAGTCCTGTACACTTGATCCAATTCCATCCTCAGTGTTCAAAGGGTGCCGTCATTATCTGCTTCCAATGATCACTCGTATAGTTAACTTGTCTCTTACAAGTGGCCAAGTACCTGATAGATTCAAGGTTGCCATGTTGAAGCCGTTGTTGAAAAAGAGTGGAGCTGATCATGAACTATTTTCGAACTTTCGTCCTGTCTCGAATTTATATTTTCTATCCAAAGTTACGGAGAAAGCAGTTGCAGCACAATTAATGGACCACCTTAATGATAATGAAGGCTTATTAGAAGAATTTCAGTCGGCATATAAATCTCATCACAGTACAGAGACTGCGCTTGTGAGAGTTCAAAATGATGTTTTGAAGGCTATTGACAATAACAGATCGGTTATATTACTATTGCTCGATTTATCGGCTGCGTTTGATACTGTCGATCATTCGATTTTGTTATCTAGACTACAGAATCGCTTTGGTATTAGGAACACTGCTCTTAATTGGTTTCATTCGTATCTTCACTCACGCGAACAGTTTGTTTCTGTCAATGGAATTGAATCGTCAAAGAAGAATTTACCCTACGGGGTACCACAGGGTTCTGTACTGGGACCCTTGTTGTATTCCCTTTATACAAGTCCGCTGGGTGACATAGCCAGAAAGCATAGCATACCGTTTCATCTCTATGCAGATGACACACAGTTGTACTTGTCGTTTACGTCCAATTGCCCTAATCATCTATCAAGCTCAAAGATGGCAGTAGAATTATGTGTTAAGGACATTAGGGGACTGGATGCTGCGCAACAAACTTAAGTTAAATCGGGATAAGACTGAACTTTTGGTTATTAGTTCTAAATATCGTCCACGACCACCCCTCGACTATATACGAGTTGGTGATGAAGTAATCAAGTCTAGTAAACAGGCCAGGAATTTAGGAGTTGCATTCGATCAATGTTTGGATTTCAAAGAACACGTTAAAATAACCTGCAAGAGCGCATTTTTCCGCATTCGTAGTATAGCTAAAATTAGGCGATACCTATCCCAGAGTACTACTGAGACCATTGTTCACGCTTACATAACACCGCGTTTGGACTATTGTAACGCCCTACTGTACGGTCTCCCAAAGTATCTGATTAATAGACTTCAGCTTGTACAGAACTCAGCAGCTCGCCTTGTTACCTTGACTAGAAGGCAGGAACACATCACACCAATACTAAGGAGCTTACATTGGTTGCCAGTTCATTTTAGGATTATTTTCAAAATATTGTTGTTAACTTACAAAGCTCTGAATGGACTGGCCCCTGATTACATTAGAGACCTACTGCGATTTAACATTTCTGGTCGGACACTACGATCTTCAAACAACAGGTTGCTTGATGAGCAAATCTTAAAACGTATGGTGAAAGGGCTTTTTCCGTGGCGGCACCAAGGCTCTGGAATAAACTACCCCTCCAGATCAGACTTTCATCATCAGAGGCAGTTTTTAAGGCTAATCTTAAGACTTATCTTTTTAAGCGTGCATTTGATTTGTAGTTTTTACATTTTATTTGTAGCCTAATTGTATTATATAGCGTATTTAATTCTTAGGATTTTAACTTTTAGGATTTAGGATTTTAGGTTTTTAAAGAATTAGGATTTTAATTTTAAAGTATTGTAAAGCGCCATGGACAATTAGTGGAAAATGGCGCTATATAAATGTATCTTTATTTATTTTTATTTATTACAAACGAAGACCTGCAAAAGAACGGATCTTGATGGACATTTTTTATTTTTGTCCGACAAAGATTTAATAAGGGATTTCAAAAAGACTCTGTAACTTAACCAAGGACTTTCATTTTTTTAACTAAACATTTTGCAAACAAAGATAGGGCTGTATATAGAAACTACATTTTATGTGCATATAGGTACCGCTAAATTTGCTATCCAATTCACGGAGTCCCCCTGTAGCACAGTGGCTACATTTCCGAGCTGCGGTTCGGAAGGGCATGGCGTTCAGCCCCCGTAGGGGGACTCCTCCGTTTTTTTTTTCATATTTGTGCTGGACTCCATTTATTTCTTTTTCGTCCAATCTTCTGTTTGTTTCCCTGTTGACCAAGTTATCAGCCAAAAGACCTATTAAAATATGACATCAAACTTGGCTGACGATAAAATATATCCATCTTGTTGTCTTTTTTGATTGAAACTCTCTTTATTAGCTTGTATCCAATAAACGAACACCTGCAAAAGAACGGATCTTGATGGAAATGTTTTATTTTTGCCCGGGAAAGATTTAATAAGGCATTTTAAAAAGACTCCATAACTTAACCAAGGACTTTCATTTTTTTAAGTAAACATTTTGCAAAGAAAGATAGGGCTGTCAATAGAAACTACATTTTATGTGCATATAGGTTCCGTTAAATTTGCTACCCAATTCACGGAGTCCCCCTGTAGCACAGTGGCTACATTTTCGAGCTTCGGTTCGGAAGGGCATGGCGTTCAGCCCCCGTAGGGGGACTCCTCAGTTTTTTTTTCATATTTGTGCTGGACTCCATTTATTTCTTTTTCGTCTAATCTTCTACTTTTTTCCCTTGTGACCAAGTTATAAGTCAAAAGACCTTATAAAATATGACATCAAACTTGGCTGACGATAAAATATATGCATCTTGTTATGTCTTTTTTGATTTAAACTCTCTTTATTAGCTTGTATCCAATAAACGAAGACCTGCAAAAGAACGGATCTTGATGGATATGTTCTATTTTTGCCTGGCAAAGATTTAATAAGTGATTTTAAAAAGACTGTATAACTTAACCAAGGACTTTCATTTTTTAACTAAACATTTTGCAAAGAAAGATGGGGCTGTCAATAGAAACTACATTTTATGTGCATATAGGTACCGTTAAATTTGCTACCCAATTCACGGAGTCCCCCTGTAGCAAAGTGGCTACATTTTCGAGCTTCGCTTCGGAAGGGCATGGCGTTAAGCCCCCGTAGGGGGACTCCTCAGTTTTTTTTTTCCATATTTGTGCTGGACTCCATTTATTTCTTTTTCGTCCAATCTTCTGTTTGTTTCCCTGTTGACCAAGTTATCAGCCAAAAGACCTATTAAAATATGACATCAAACTTGGCTGACGATAAAATATATCCATCTTGTTATGTCTTTTTTGATTGAAACTCTCTTTATTAGCTTGTATCCAATAAACGAACACCTGCAAAAGAACGGATCTTGATGGAAATGTTTTATTTTTGCCCGGGAAAGATTTAATAAGGCATTTTAAAAAGACTCCATAACTTAACCAAGGACTTTCATTTTTTTAAGTAAACATTTTGCAAAGAAAGATAAGGCTGTCAATAGAAACTACATTTTATGTGCATATAGGTTCCGTTAAATTTGCTACCCAATTCACGGAGTCCCCCTGTAGCACAGTGGCTACATTTTCGAGCTTGGGTTCGGAAGGGCATGGCGTTCAGCCCCCGTAGGGGGACTCCTCAGTTTTTTTTTCATATTTGTGCTGGACTCCATTTATTTCTTTTTCGTCCAATCTTCTGTTTTTTCCCTTTTGACCAAGTTATGAGTCAAAAGACCTTATAAAATATGACATCAAACTTGGCTGACGATAAAATATATGCATCTTGTTATGTCTTTTTGATTGAAACTCTCTTTATTAGCTTGTATCCAATAAACGAAGACCTGCAAAAGAACGGAACTTTATGGAAATGTTCTATTTTTGCCTGGGAAAGATTTAATAAGCGATTTTAAAAAGACTCTATAACTTAACCAAGGACTTTCATTTTTTAACTAAACATTTTCCAAAGAAAGATAGGCCTGTCAATAGAAACTACATTTTATGTGCATATAGGTACCGTTAAATTTGCTACCCAATTCACGGAGTCCCCCTGTAGCACAGTGGCTACATTTCCGAGCTTCGGTTCGGAAGGGCATGGCGTTCAGCCCCCGTAGGGGGACTCCTCAGTTTTTTTTTTTCATATTTGTGCTGGACTCCATTTATTTCTTTTTCGTCCAATCTTCTGCTTTTTTCCCTTGTGACCAAGTTATAAGTCAAAAGACCTTATAAAATATGACATCAAACTTGGCTGACGATAAAATATATGCATCTTGTTATGTCTTTTTTGATTTAAACTCTCTTTATTAGCTTGTATCCAATAAACGAAGACCTGCAAAAGAACGGATCTTGATGGAAATGTTTTATTTTTGCCCGGGAAAGATTTAATAAGGGATTTGAAAAAGACTGCATAACTTAACCAAGGACTTTCATTTTTTTAACTAAACATTTTGCAAAGAAAGATAGGGCTGTCAATAGAAACTACATTTTATGTGCATATAGGTACCGCTAAATTTGCTACCCAATTCACGGAGTCCCCCTGTAGCACAGTGGCTGCATTTCCGAGCTTCGGTTCGGAAGGGCATGGCGTTCAGCCCCCGTAGGGGGACTCCTCAGTTTTTTTTTTCATATTTGTGCTGGACTCCATTTATTTCTTTTTCGTGCAATCTTCTGTTTTTTCCCTTTTGACCAAGTTATGAGTCAAAAGACCTTATAAAATATGACATCAAACTTGGCTGACGATAAAATATATGCATCTTGTTATGTCTTTTTCGATTTAAACTCTCTTTATTAGCTTGTATCTAATAAACGAACAACTGAAAAGAACGGACCTTGATGGACAATTTTTTTTGCTTCGGAAACGTTTAATAAGGGATTTTAAAAAGACTCTATAACTTAACAAAGGACTCATTTTTTTAACTAAATATTTTGCAAAGAAAGATAGGGTTGTCAATAGAAACTACATTTTATGTGCATATAGGTACCGCTAAGTTTGCTACCCAATTCACGGAGTCCCCCTGTAGCACAGTGGCTACATTTTCGAGCTTCGGTTCGGAAGGGCATGGCGTTCAGCCCCCGTAGGGGGACTCCTCAGTTTTTTTTTCATATTTGTGCTGGACTCCATTTATTTCTTTTTCGTCCAATCTTCTGTTTTTTCCCTTTTGACCAAGTTATGAGTCAAAAGACCTTATAAAATATGACATCAAACTTGGCTGACGATAAAATATATGCATCTTGTTCTGTCTTTTTTGATTTAAACTCTCTTTATTACCTTGTATCCAATAAACGAAGACCTGCAAAAGAACGGAACTTTATCGAAATGTTCTATTTTTGCCTGGGAAAGATTTAATAAGCGATTTTAAAAAGACTCTATAACTTAACCAAGGACTTTCATTTTTTAACTAAACATTTTCCAAAGAAAGATAGGCCTGTCAATAGAAACTACATTTTATGTGCATATAGGTACCGTTAAATTTGCTACCCAATTCACGGAGTCCCCCTGTAGCACAGTGGCTACATTTCCGCGCTTCGGTTCGGAAGGGCATGGCGTTCAGCCCCCGTAGGGGGACTCCTCAGTTTTTTTTTCATATTTGTGCTGGACTCCATTTATTTCTTTTTCGTGCAATCTTCTGTTTTTTCCCTTTTGACCAAGTTATGAGTCAAAAGACCTTATAAAATATGACATCAAACTTGGCTGACGATAAAATATATGCATCTTGTTCTGTCTTTTTCGATTTAAACTCTCTTTATTAGCTTGTATCTAATAAACGAACAACTGAAAAGAACGGACCTTGATGGACAATTTTTTTTGCTTCGGAAACGTTTAATAAGGGATTTTAAAAAGACTCTATAACTTAACAAAGGACTCATTTTTTTAACTAAATATTTTGCAAAGAAAGATAGGGTTGTCAATAGAAACTACATTTTATGTGCATATAGGTACCGCTAAGTTTGCTACCCAATTCACGGAGTCCCCCTGTAGCACAGTGGCTACATTTCCGAGCTTCGGTTCGGAAGGGCATGGCGTTCAGCCCCCGTAGGGGGACTCCTCAGTTTTTTTTTTTCATATTTGTGCTGGACTCCATTTATTTCTTTTTCGTCCAATCTTCTGCTTTTTTCCCTTGTGACCAAGTTATCAGTCAAAACACCTTATAAAATATGACATCAAACTTGGCTCACGATAAAATATATGCATCTTGTTATGTCTTTTTTGATTTAAACTCTCTTTATTAGCTTGTATCCAATAAACGAAGACCTGCAAAAGAACGGATCTTGATGGAAATGTTTTATTTTTGCCCGGGAAAGATTTAATAAGGGATTTGAAAAAGACTGCATAACTTAACCAAGGACTTTCATTTTTTTAACTAAACATTTTGCAAAGAAAGATAAGGCTGTCAATAGAAACTACATTTTATGTGCATATAGGTACCGCTAAATTTGCTACCCAATTCACGGAGTCCCCCTGTAGCACAGTGGCTGCATTTCCGAGCTTCGGTTCGGAAGGGCATGGCGTTCAGCCCCCGTAGGGGGACTCCTCAGTTTTTTTTTTCATATTTGTGCTGGACTCCATTTATTTCTTTTTCGTCCAATCTTCTGTTTTTTTCCGTTTTGACCAAGTTATGAGTCAAAAGACCTTATAAAATATGACATCAAACTTCGCTGAATATAAAATATATCAATCTTCTTATGTCTTTTTTGATTGAAACTCTCTTTATTAGCTTGTATCCAATAAACGAAGACCTGCAAAAGAACGGATCTTGATGGAAATGTTTTATTTTTGCCCGGGAAAGATTTAATAAGGCATTTTAAAAAGACTCCATAACTTAACCAAGGACTTTCATTTTTTTAAGTAAACATTTTGCAAAGAAAGATAAGGCTGTCAATAGAAACTACATTTTATGTGCATATAGGTTCCGTTAAATTTGCTACCCAATTCACGGAGTCCCCCTGTAGCAAAGTGGCTACATTTTCGAGCTTCGTTTCGGAAGGGCATGGCGTTCAGCCCCCGTAGGGGGACTCCTCAGTTTTTTTTTCATATTTCTGCTGGACTCCATTTATTTCTTTTTCGTACAATCTTCTGTTTTTTCCCTTTTGACCAAGTTATGAGTCAAAAGACCTTATAAAATATGACATCAAACTTGGCTGACGATAAAATATATGCATCTTGTTATGTCTTTTTTGATTTAAACTCTCTTTATTAGCTTGTATCCAATAAACGAAGACCTGCAAAAGAACGGATCTTGATGGAAATGTTTTATTTTTGCCTGGGAAAGATTTAATAAGCGATTTTAAAAAGACTCTATAACTTAACCAAGGACTTTCATTTTTTAACTAAACATTTTGCAAAGAAAGATAGGCCTGTCAATAGAAACTACATTTTATGTGCATATAGGTACCGTTAAATTTGCTACCCAATTCACGGAGTCCCCCTGTAGCAAAGTGGCTACATTTCCGAGCTTGGGTTCGGAAGGGCATGGCGTTCAGCCCCCGTAGGGGGACTCCTTAGTTTTTTTTTTTAATATTTGTGCTGGACTCCATTTATTTCTTTTTCGTCCAATCTTCTGTTTTTTCCCTTTTGACCAAGTTATGAGTCAAAAGACCTTATAAAATATGACATCAAACTTGGCTGACGATAAAATATATGCATCTTGTTATGTCTTTTTTGATTTAAACTCTCTTTATTAGCTTGTATCCAATAAACGAAGACCTGCAAAAGAACGGATCTTGATGGAAATGTTTTATTTTTGCCCGGGAAAGATTTAATAAGGGATTTGAAAAAGACTGCATAACTTAACCAAGGACTTTCATTTTTTTAACTAAACATTTTGCAAAGAAAGATAGGGCTGTCAATAGAAACTACATTTTATGTGCATATAGGTACCGCTAAATTTGCTACCCAATTCACGGAGTCCCCCTGTAGCACAGTGGCTGCATTTCCGAGCTTCGGTTCGGAAGGGCATGGCGTTCAGCCCCCGTAGGGGGACTCCTCAGTTTTTTTTTTCATATTTGTGCTGGACTCCATTTATTTCTTTTTCGTGCAATCTTCTGTTTTTTCCCTTTTGACCAAGTTATGAGTCAAAAGACCTTATAAAATATGACATCAAACTTGGCTGACGATAAAATATATGAATCTTGTTATGTCTTTTTCGATTTAAACTCTCTTTATTAGCTTGTATCTAATAAACGAACAACTGAAAAGAACGGACCTTGATGGACAATTTTTTTTGCTTCGGAAACGTTTAATAAGGGATTTTAAAAAGACTCTATAACTTAACAAAGGACTCATTTTTTTAACTAAATATTTTGCAAAGAAAGATAGGGTTGTCAATAGAAACTACATTTTATGTGCATATAGGTACCGCTAAGTTTGCTACCCAATTCACGGAGTCCCCCTGTAGCACAGTGGCTACATTTTCGAGCTTCGGTTCGGAAGGGCATGGCGTTCAGCCCCCGTAGGGGGACTCCTCAGTTTTTTTTTCATATTTGTGCTGGACTCCATTTATTTCTTTTTCGTCCAATCTTCTGTTTTTTCCCTTTTGACCAAGTTATGAGTCAAAAGACCTTATAAAATATGACATCAAACTTGGCTGACGATAAAATATATGCATCTTGTTCTGTCTTTTTTGATTTAAACTCTCTTTATTACCTTGTATCCAATAAACGAAGACCTGCAAAAGAACGGAACTTTATCGAAATGTTCTATTTTTGCCTGGGAAAGATTTAATAAGCGATTTTAAAAAGACTCTATAACTTAACCAAGGACTTTCATTTTTTAACTAAACATTTTCCAAAGAAAGATAGGCCTGTCAATAGAAACTACATTTTATGTGCATATAGGTACCGTTAAATTTGCTACCCAATTCACGGAGTCCCCCTGTAGCACAGTGGCTACATTTCCGCGCTTCGGTTCGGAAGGGCATGGCGTTCAGCCCCCGTAGGGGGACTCCTCAGTTTTTTTTTCATATTTGTGCTGGACTCCATTTATTTCTTTTTCGTGCAATCTTCTGTTTTTTCCCTTTTGACCAAGTTATGAGTCAAAAGACCTTATAAAATATGACATCAAACTTGGCTGACGATAAAATATATGCATCTTGTTATGTCTTTTTCGATTTAAACTCTCTTTATTAGCTTGTATCTAATAAACGAACAACTGAAAAGAACGGACCTTGATGGACAATTTTTTTTGCTTCGGAAACGTTTAATAAGGGATTTTAAAAAGACTCTATAACTTAACAAAGGACTCATTTTTTTAACTAAATATTTTGCAAAGAAAGATAGGGTTGTCAATAGAAACTACATTTTATGTGCATATAGGTACCGCTAAGTTTGCTACCCAATTCACGGAGTCCCCCTGTAGCACAGTGGCTACATTTCCGAGCTTCGGTTCGGAAGGGCATGGCGTTCAGCCCCCGTAGGGGGACTCCTCAGTTTTTTTTTTTCATATTTGTGCTGGACTCCATTTATTTCTTTTTCGTCCAATCTTCTGCTTTTTTCCCTTGTGACCAAGTTATCAGTCAAAACACCTTATAAAATATGACATCAAACTTGGCTCACGATAAAATATATGCATCTTGTTATGTCTTTTTTGATTTAAACTCTCTTTATTAGCTTGTATCCAATAAACGAAGACCTGCAAAAGAACGGATCTTGATGGAAATGTTTTATTTTTGCCCGGGAAAGATTTAATAAGGGATTTGAAAAAGACTGCATAACTTAACCAAGGACTTTCATTTTTTTAACTAAACATTTTGCAAAGAAAGATAAGGCTGTCAATAGAAACTACATTTTATGTGCATATAGGTACCGCTAAATTTGCTACCCAATTCACGGAGTCCCCCTGTAGCACAGTGGCTGCATTTCCGAGCTTCGGTTCGGAAGGGCATGGCGTTCAGCCCCCGTAGGGGGACTCCTCAGTTTTTTTTTTCATATTTGTGCTGGACTCCATTTATTTCTTTTTCGTCCAATCTTCTGTTTTTTTCCGTTTTGACCAAGTTATGAGTCAAAAGACCTTATAAAATATGACATCAAACTTCGCTGAATATAAAATATATCAATCTTCTTATGTCTTTTTTGATTGAAACTCTCTTTATTAGCTTGTATCCAATAAACGAAGACCTGCAAAAGAACGGATCTTGATGGAAATGTTTTATTTTTGCCCGGGAAAGATTTAATAAGGCATTTTAAAAAGACTCCATAACTTAACCAAGGACTTTCATTTTTTTAAGTAAACATTTTGCAAAGAAAGATAAGGCTGTCAATAGAAACTACATTTTATGTGCATATAGGTTCCGTTAAATTTGCTACCCAATTCACGGAGTCCCCCTGTAGCAAAGTGGCTACATTTTCGAGCTTCGTTTCGGAAGGGCATGGCGTTCAGCCCCCGTAGGGGGACTCCTCAGTTTTTTTTTCATATTTGTGCTGGACTCCATTTATTTCTTTTTCGTGCAATCTTCTGTTTTTTCCCTTTTGACCAAGTTATGAGTCAAAAGACCTTATAAAATATGACATCAAACTTGGCTGACGATAAAATATATGCATCTTGTTATGTCTTTTTTGATTTAAACTCTCTTTATTAGCTTGTATCCAATAAACGAAGACCTGCAAAAGAACGGATCTTGATGGAAATGTTTTATTTTTGCCTGGGAAAGATTTAATAAGCGATTTTAAAAAGACTCTATAACTTAACCAAGGACTTTCATTTTTTAACTAAACATTTTGCAAAGAAAGATAGGCCTGTCAATAGAAACTACATTTTATGTGCATATAGGTACCGTTAAATTTGCTACCCAATTCACGGAGTCCCCCTGTAGCACAGTGGCTACATTTCCCAGCTTGGGTTCGGAAGGGCATGGCGTTCAGCCCCCGTAGGGGGACTCCTTAGTTTTTTTTTTTAATATTTGTGCTGGACTCCATTTATTTCTTTTTCGTCCAATCTTCTGTTTTTTCCCTTTTGACCAAGTTATGAGTCGAAAGACCTTATAAAATATCACATCAAACTTGGCTGACGATAAAATATATCCATCTTGTTATGTCTTTTTTGATTGAAACTCTCTTTATTAGCTTGTATCCAATAAACGAAGACCTGCAAAAGAACGGATCTTGATCGAAATTTTTTAGTTTTGCCCAGGAAAGATTTAATAAGGGATTTTAAAAAGACTCTATAACTTAACCAAGGACTTTCATTTTTTTAACTAAATATTTTGCAAAGAAAGATAGGGCTGTCAAGAGAAACTACATTTTATGTGTATATAGGTACCGTTAAATTTGCTACCCAATTCACGGAGTCCCCCTGTAGCACAGTGGCTACATTTCCGAGCTTCGTTTCGGAAGGGCATGGCGTTCAGCCCCCGTAGGGGGACTCCTCAGTTTTTTTTTTTTTTCATATTTGTGCTGGACTCCATTTATTTCTTTTTCGTCTAATCGTCTTTTCTTTCCCTTTTGACCAAGTTATGAATCAAAAGACTTTATAAAATATGACATCAAACTTGGCTGAATATAAAATATATGCATCTTGTTATGTCTTTTTCGATTTAAACTCTCTTTATTAGCTTGTATCTAATAAACGAAGAACTGAAAAGAACGGACCTTGATGGACAATTTTTTTTGCTTCGGAAACGTTTAATAAGGGATTTTAAAAAGACTCTACACCTTAACCAAGGACTTTCATTTTTTTAACTAAACATTTTGTAAAGAAAGATAGGGCTGTCAATAGAAACTACATTTTATGTGCATATAGGTACCGTTAAATTTGCTACCCAATTCACGGAGTCCCCCTGTAGCACAGTGGCTACATTTCCGAGCTTCGGTTCGGAAGGGCATGGCGTTCAGCCCCCGTAGGGGGACTCCTCAGTTTTTTTTTCATATTTGTGCTGGACTCCATTTATTTCTTTTTCGTCTAATCTTCTGCTTTTTTCCCTTGTGACCAAGTTATAAGTCAAAACACCTTATAAAATATGACATCAAACTTGGCTGACGATAAAATATATCCATCTTGTTATGTCTTTTTTGATTTACACTTTCTTTATTAGCATTTTTCCAATAAACGAAGACCTGCAAAAGAACGGATCTTGATCGAAATTTTTTAGTTTTGCCCGGGAAAGATTTAATAAGGGATTTTAAAAAGACTCTACACCTTAACCAAGGACTTTCATTTTTTTAACTAAACATTTTGCAAAGAAAGATAGGCCTGTCAATAGAAACTACATTTTATGTGCATATAGGTACCGTTAAATTTGCTACCCAATTCACGGAGTCCCCCTGTAGCACAGTGGCTACATTTCCGAGCTTGGGTTCGGAAGGGCATGGCGTTCAGCCCCCGTAGGGCGACTCCTCAGTTTTTTTTTCATATTTGTGCTGGACTCCATTTATTTCTTTTTCGTCTAATCTTCTGCTTTTTTCCCTTGTGACCAAGTTATAAGTCAAAAGACCTTATACTTTTAAAATATGACATCAAACTTGGCTGACGATAAAATATATCCATCTTGTTATGTCTTTTTTGATTTACACTTTCTTTATTAGCCTTTTTGCAATAAACGAAGACCTGCAAAAGAACGGATCTTGATCGAAATTTTTTATTTTTGCCCGGGAAAGATTTAATAAGGGATTTTAAAAAGACTCTAACTTAACCAAGGACTTTCATTTTTTTAACTAAACATTTTGCAAAGAAAGATAGGCCTGTCAATAGAAACTACATTTTATGTGCATATAGGTACCGTTAAATTTGCTACCCAATTCACGGAGTTCCCCTGTAGCACAGTGGCTACATTTCCGAGCTTCGGTTCGGAAGGGTATGGCGTTCAGCCCCCGTAGGGGGACTCCTCAGTTTTTTTTTTTCATATTTGTGCTGGACTCCATTTATTTCTTTTTCGTCCAATCTTCTGTTTTTTCCCTTTTGACCAAGTTATGAGTCAAAAGACCTTTTAAAATATGACATCAAACTTGGCTGACGATACAATATATGCATCTTGTTATGTCTTTTTTGATTTAAACTCTCTTTATTAGCTTGTATCCAATAAACGAACACCTGCAAAAGAACGGATCTTGATGGAAATTTTTTATTTGTGCCTGGGAAAGATTTAATAAGGGATTTTAAAAAGATTCTATAACTTAACCAAGGACTTTCATTTTTTTAACTAAACATTTGCAAAGAAAGATAGGGCTGTCAATAGAAACTACATTTTATGTGCATATAGGTACCGTTAAATTTGCTACCCAATTCACGGAGTCCCCCTGTAGCACAGTGGCTACATTTCCGAGCTTCGGTTCGGAAGGGCATGGCGTTCAGCCCCCGTAGGGGGACTCCTCAGTTTTTTTTTTTTTCGTATTTTTGGCGGACTCCATTTATTTCTTTTTCGTCCAATCTTCTGTTCGTTTCCCTTTTGACCAAGTTATGAATCAAAAGACCTTATAAAATATGACATCAAACTTGGCTCACGATAAAATATATGCATCTTGTTATGTCTTTTTGATTTAAACTCTCTTTATTAGCTTGTATCCAATAAACGAAGACCTGCAAAAGAACGGATCTTGATGGAAATTTTTTATTTGTGTCTGGGAAAGATTTAATAAGGGATTTTAAAAAGACTCGATAACTTAACCAAGGACTTTCATTTTTTTAACTAAACATTTTGCAAAGAAAGATGGGGCTGTCAATAGAAACTACATTTTATGTGCATATAGGTACCGTTAAATTTGCTTCCCAATTCATGGAGTGCCCCTGTAGCACAGAAAAATTTGGTGGGGGTGTGCGGGAAGCTTCCCAAAACTCTTACCCTTTTTATGTCTAATATGTGCGATTTTCTCTAACCTATTTATGAACGGAGCAAAAATCGATACCCCATTTATGACTGTTGCAGCTGACACAGTTGCCCTAAAGGTAATTTTTGAAGGGCTTTTCCTTATGGTTTTATGGATAATGATGAAAAAGTAGCTTCTAGTAAACAACATACCCAATTCAATACTAGAGTGCAAAATCCATACGTTATTTAAGACCAAATTGGCCAAAATCGATACCCTATTTATGATTAAAAGGGCTTAAAAACCGTACTCTTTGGGTCCGCACATACCTATCTAGCCCATATAAGGGAGTACCCCTTCCCCGGATCGCAACATTAACATCACAATTTTGGTTTACGTTCCAGCACAGCGGTTTAAAGGGATGTTTTCCTTTGAAATTGCCTGAAGGATGAATGTTTTCGATGTTAAAAATAACTGATAACGGAAACAGCTCACCAAAACTTGGCGGAAACAAAGTTTTACGAAGCAGGCCTCGCGCTGTCATGTTTGTTTTGGTTTTTGTAAACTTTGAAGCTACATACATACATACATACATACATACATACATACATACATACATACATACACGCATACATATACTTTTTGTTGAGGCAGGTTGGTTTCAGGCAACCTAAAGGCTGATGGGGACCTGCCAGAAACTTAATTAAAAAACTATTTATAACAAAAACTCGCGCGCTATCTCGCGAACTCTCGGGTGATCGCGTGATGCCTCGCGCTGAAGTGCGCGCTAGAGGCTAGGCGTCCCACTGAAACATTACTGTTTGAGCCACCTTAATACAACAAGGTAGGTATGTAGCGTAGCCTGGTGCCATTCATTGCAGAGTGTAGTGGTATATTCAACTGAAAAAGATGATATGGTGCAGACCCGAGATACACGTGTTGAATCATGGATGCTCAGTCGAGCTTGCTCTTCGTGGTTGTGGCTGTTTCGTCTTTGTGGAATGTTTATTATGTGAATGTGAATTCCTCGTTAGATCTCATCTGTACTTACAAGGTTTCCGCGGCAATTTGTTTAATTCAATATCGAATGCACTCTCTTTCGACCCGAAGAATGCTTTGCTTGTTCACTTACTTAGGAGCTCTTGAGATCAAGAAATACTTTTTCATATGTAGTAATTTAAACATTTTATCATTTTTCAAGTTAAGGTGGCTCAAAGCAGTTTTGAGCAGTTAGATTTTGATAGGTCATTATTACCACTCTTTATCACTTGATACTACAATCATGGTATTAAAAAACTGCCCAATTATTGGTGAACACGTTGTTATCATTTTCGTGACACAATAGGTTACCATAGCAACAGTATTACCTTCTAAAAACACCCTTAATTACAGCTTTAGAGGCTTATAATTCAAAAACGACAAGGTGAAATTTTGTTACTTATCCAATTTTAATAAGCATGATAAGACGCAACTTCTGGCAAAGTTTTTTAAAAAATCTATACATAGGGTTCAGAGCCACCTTAGAGTTTTGGCAGGCTCCTGGTTTAGAAAATCTAAGGTGGCTCGAACTCGAACATAATGCCCAGCTTGTCAACAAACCATTTCAATCAGCCACAAGGTTGTTTCCATCGAAGCATGTACGCGTCAATTTCCAGGACAAAAACCAGCAACGCTGAAAAGCTCAGGTCAGAGCTAGACAGAAAACTCGATTTCTTGCTCTGTTGAAAGCTCCTACATACCTGGAAAAAGGACATTGGAAGATTTCTGGCTTTCCTTGATGACGGCGAAGCAAATTCACCTAGATGAAAGAACAAAAAACAGCTCATTTCGGTTGAAAAAACACAAATGATGAAAGCAAAAAGTAAAAGCGGTAAAAAGAAACACAATTTTAAATTGCTATCAGGATCCATATTTCTATCTTAACAAACAATCACGAAGTATTGCACTCATCCTCTGGAGAAACCACTTGTCCTTCGCTAACTGAAAAACTTTTGACGTCATAAACGATCTACGGGTTTAAAGTTTTGCACGCGCGCGGACCTGTAAACCACCGGTTGGGAGAGTGGTACCGATCCAAACAGAAACAAAGATGGCGGCCTTCATGCTTAGTCAAAGTAAAGTTTGACATTTTATTCAATGACTTTCTCCTACTTTGAGTCTCTTTACAATTGAAATTAATGTCGTGTTTGTTTTCTTCTTTTACAGAGCAAAAGCTTCCTCTAGGGCAAAACCCAGATGAGTGGACAATAAGAGAAAAACTAACTTTAGCTTCGTCTGTGGTCCGAAGTGGCGATCAAAAATGGTGAGTAACATGGATTTTTATGCCTAACGTCAGATAATTGAGAAGAATTATTCCACAAAAGATGTGCTTTTTATGAGGATCGGTGTCTTTTGTTTGCTAAACTTGAGCTTAGCTTAGAAACAATCTGTTTTGAAGGTGATAGCTTCAATTTATTCATGACGACAAAATAGAAGTGAATTGAATCGTGGCTCTGTGATTCTTTTAAGACGTTGAAAATGAATAAATGAATGAATGAATGAAAGACTCTTTTAAGGTTTCAATAGTATTTAGGTTAAAAAAAGAATAATTGGGGACAATTGTTATCCTTCCAGGGTGTCTGTGAGTCGTACGATTAAACCACTGCTTGAAACAGGATGTTGTGCGAAACCAAGACCACCCGACTTCTTTTCACAAAAGGTAATAGGCTAATTCATAATATTAAATAACTCTGTATGCATGTGACACCATTTTGAACAAAACAAGTGAGGTTCTTGTTCTTGTGTTATGGATATTATATAGATTAAGCCAAGCCTAAAAGCAGAACCCCTGGACTGGGTTGTCGAAAGCCCAATTAGGCTAACCCAGGATAAAAGAGAATTTTGATGTGAGTTTTGTAACTTTGCAGGGAGATTTTCTGTTTATATTGTTTGGCCTTCTGTTTTGAGTTTGAATAATCTCAAAATACACAAAACACAAGCAGTGAAAAACATTTCTATACAAGAAAAGATTATACTTCAGTTAACTTTTAATCCTGGGTTAACGTTAACCGCCTTCTGAACAACCCGGCCATGATTGTTAAATCTGTTACTTCACAAGTGTTCGGTAATTGTGTTTGTCAATTGATTGCATATTTTGTTCGGGTTCTAGCATTGTTAAATTTATGTGTGCCACAAATTTCAGGGTGGTCCATTTAGGGTAGGCCATGGGTAGTCCATGGACCAGGTCCATTGGGGTAGTCCATGGACTAGGGGTCAGCAAAATGTACCATTACATGGTCAGTATAAATATGGACTGTGGATTGCGGACTGCGGACTGCAGACTGCGGACTTAGGTATAAAACGTGGACTAAGCATTATGTATACAGACTGGGTATAAAACACAGACTCATGGATCAGGTATAAAACACGGACTGTGGACTAAATGTGGCCTACTGACTGCAATCCGTGTTTTTTACTGACCGGTCGTAACTAATATTACATAATACATGTATAAACCAGAACAAACCCTCTCATGTGTACGTGCTTTGTGATCAATTCATTTGTTTTCACCCATGCTGAAGGGAGGTCAATTTCATGTCTACCTAACAGCCTTGACACAAAATGGTGTTCCTAAAATTTTTGCTTTTTTAACATACCAAACCTACCAATACTCGAACGCACTCTTTAATCTACTATTACTACTAGTTTTCATTGTAGCAGAAATGCTCGGTCAGAGTGTGCGACCAGGATAAGCTTTTACCTGTCAAAACCTCAAATTTAGCGGACAATTATTCGATGACTGACTGTCATTTGCAGGCTTGACAGTGACATGTTTTTGATAAGCATTAATTTTATTTTAATAATTGCCAAAGGTACATTACTTTCAAAAAATTTTGGACATTTAATTTTGGAACGCTTTGCTACAACATAGCTTAGTTAAATTTTCGCCTACAAAACTTGAGTCAGACTGGAAAATTAATGGAATTGATCTCCATTACATGACTTTCTGTGTTCTCATAAAAGAAACAAAAATTTTCCTTTCAGGTGATAAAAAGAACAAGCAAATCCTAATTCAAGTTTTTGCTTCATCATGCTTGTGATGGGACTATCTAAGAAGAAAGTATGTACTTTACAAATTTGTATGTACTTAAAAATTTCAGATGGTTATAAATTTGGACATTTTTTTGTCCGAAATAATGTTTTCTGAAATTTTTTCCAAGTAATGTATATGCAAACTATTTAAATTTTATGTTGTCGTAATAAGGAGAGTAATGAGCAAAGAAAAGTCTTCATTTCATTGAGATGTCCCCCAGTTCAGAGGATTTTAAGCTTTTCATTTCAAGTTTATTTATTCCTGGGTCAATATTAAGAGCAAATGCCCACAAAAATCAAACAAAATCAAATTCTTTGGCAAGGCTAGAAAACTCAAATTCGCTCGTCTTTTGCATATAGCTAGCCCTTAGCAAGAGTGCAAACAGGCTGTAGTTTTTTCCTTGAAATAGTTTTGTCTTTCTGAGAAAAGCAACATTTACATGTATGATTTAACTTTCAGACTCAATTTCATGCAATTTAGCGAGTCTCAACTGAGCTGAAAATCGACCATTTTCATTTGATTCACATTTCACAACTATTGAGCTCAGAAAAGTTGTAATACAAACAGCTTATTGCAGAACTATTCCTTGTCTAAAAAAGGACGATTTCAAGAATATTGGATTAATCTAACTATTTAGCGGTAAATGAAACCAGAGTGTTCTCCAAAATTGAGTTAGTCAGTCGGTGAAAAGAATTGTCATTTTGACCATGTGCCATGTCTCGGAATTCCAAAAGAGTTTAGATTCTAACTACACTAGGATAGGTCTTTCAATATATGTTAAGTTCAGTTTGGGCAAATGATTAGGCACTTGTCAAAAACTTAGTCAAAATCTTTCACAAAAGACACAAAATCACGCCAGCAGCTTCCGAGTGCGTGACTAAAAGTATTATCATCGTATCAGCATATTACTTCAGTTCAAAACATCAGCATTACCAAGCAGTATAAATGATATACACATAATAATAGCATGTTCACCTACCTCGGTTTGTAATATCCTGAATCTTGCAAACTGATTCTTTCCCTACATATAATTTTCAGCAGCGTTCTTGTCAGTACTCATATCCGATTTTGAAGAAAAACAGTTACTGCCAAGTCCCATGTATGTATTATCTATCTGTTATTTGTGTTGTTTGATTGAGCCAGTAGTAACTGGTAAAGTGTTATTCCACGTGCGATTTTTGGGTTTCCATTTTGAAGACGTTTGAAAGTCCTCCATTTTGACTGAAGGTGTGTTATCCAAGACCTGTGTTTTACAACATATTTTATATGGGGGTGAGGGATGGGATCTCAGAGCTTTTAACAGAGTTGCTTTTCTTTGTTTGAATTTTAAGCCACAAAGACCTGGTTCGTGTGTAGCATTTTATTGCTTTACCTAAGAAAGGAGGCCCTGAATTGGAACTAACATTGAGATGTTGGAAAAATTCTAATGCTTTTTCTTTCGGAAATTCCCACTCTACCCTTACCCTGTGTGCAACAACGGACTTTTGCTGGACAATATACAAATAAGAGACGCGGAGCCATCAAAGGTGATGGCTTATTTATTACTGCTAATTACTGGGGATTTCTGCGTGATAGCAGGTTGAATGATTGTACCGAACAACAAAATGGAAAACGTAGGAACATTTGCATAGGAACTTGGTAATATTGAGCGATTTGGGGAATTCAAAATCACCAGATGAATGCGTACAGGTTATGCAAACCTAATGGAACACCGTTGAAATGGCAGGATAGGAATGTTGTTTGAATTACCAGCCATTGTGTTACCGTGGACGTCCAAACTCACTGGACATTATCAATCAGGAGTTGATGGGCTAACAAAGTGTGAGTACTGTTGTCATGGATCGCAAGGACTATGACGACAAGGTACAGCAAATGCTCAATGACCAACGAACCTACAAGGTGCTAGATAAAGACCCTACACAGCGAACGGAGAAGAAGCTCAATGAAAAATTAGCCAATCTTAAACGAGAGAACAAGATCAGTGACAGTCTTTACAAAAGACTTCGCAGTTCTGATGGACTGCCTCCTCGTTTTTATGGTTTACCAAAGATTCATAAGCCTGGTTTCCCTTTAAGACCTATTGTTTCGTTCATTGACTCTCCAACTTACATGTTATCGAAACATTTGGCGCAGATCCTGAGTCCTGTGATGGGCAAGACAGATTTCACGGTCAAGAACAGTGTGGAATTTTGTGAACAGATGAAAAATGTCTCACTCAAAGAAGATGAAGAGCTGGTTTCCTTTGACGTTGTCTCTTTGTTCACATCTATTCCTGTGGAACTCGCCATTCAAGTTGCTAAAGATTTGCTTTCCAATGATGACACCTTGCAGGATAGAACCACCATTCCTGTCGATGACATTGTTGACCTGTTGGATTTCTGTTTGTCGACAACAAATTTCAAGTATAACAACAATCACTACAACAGATCTTTGGCACCGCCATGGGTTCTCCAGTGTCAGCTGTTATGGCAAACCTGGTCATGGAAGACCTTGAAAAACGAGCACTATCCACCTCTCCTTCCCAACCGTGTTTTTGGAAACGATATGTTGATGATCTGTGTGCCGCTGTTAAATCCAACCTGGTGCTAGCCTTACAGAGTCATTTGAACAATATCGAGCCGTCGATCCAATTTACGGTTGAAAGAGAAACAGAACGGAAAATATCCTTTCTTGACGTCACTGTCTGTCGACAAGATGATGGCCAACTCTCCACTAAAGTCTATCGCAAACCGACACACACAGAAAGATATCTCTCGTTTGACTCTCACCATCCGGCTGCTCACAAAAGGGCTGTGGTCAAATCTCTGACTGATCGCGCAAGAGCTATCCCGTCTTCTGTTGACCAACAATCAAAGGAAATGAAACATGTGATCGCGGCACTCAGGGCGAATGACTACCCGAAACGCTTTGTTATTCATGCAAGTAAACCGGAACGGCCTTCTCAACAAACGCCTGCAACTCCACCGGATGACAAAAAAGGTTTTTGCATTTTACCGTATGTCAAGGGCACTACGGAACCGATTAAGCGAATCCTAAGCAATTACAATATCAAAGTTGCTTTAAAACCTCACCATACCATCGGCAATTTATTTCCCAAATCAAAAGACCCAGTCTCGAAAGATCAGACTCGTGGCGCAATTTATTCAATTCCCTGTCAAGGTTGTGACAAAAGCTACATCGGAGAAATGAAACGAAAATTTTCCACCCGGCTCAAAGAACATCAAAAAGCGGTTGTAAACAAACACTCGCACAAGTCAGCTTTAGCGGAACATTGTTTACACTCTGGCCACACCATCTCCTGGGAATCTTCAAAGATCTTACGTACAAGCACAAATTGGCGCAACAGACGTATTTTAGAAGCGTGGGAAATTAACACTTGTAGGAATCCGCTGAACCGTGATGATGGTATGCACTTGCCGCACGAATTTTTAAATTTAGCCCTAAGGGACAGAACATAATTAGCTCCGATTTGCCGATTTGCATAGTATAAGAACGTGCCTTTTCAACAAATTCCTTGTCACTTTCCCCTGATGAAGGCTGAAGTTTTAGCCGAAACGTTGGGACTTTTACAAAAAGAATTTTTACTGACATTTTTACATTTTTAAACCAGAGTAACGTTTTTCAATCATGTGTGAGGCTTTTTCGATACTTCTATTGGTTGCTTGGGAAATCCCTTTTAAAGTTGGACAATAGAAAATTTTCTGATTGTTGTTACTCAATGGGAAATCACAGGAAAAATATTCTGATTTTCGCAAAAGCCTCACACACTTTGGTGCGCTAATATCTGATGAAGATTTTGGCCAAGTTTCGTTAAAATCTGATAAATCTACATACCTTATGAATTCATTTGAATAGAGGTGATTCACGCAAAAATAAACCTTGAGTTTTCGGGCTCGAAAGAAATTCCCAGTTTTTGCACCTCACTGAAGCGGTTGTCAACGTGGCCATGCCGCCAACCAATGAAACGCAGCTTTGAACTCCCCAGCGGGCTACAGTAACGCTTCCCGGGAATGAATGTGCAATGTTTGCATCGACAGGATATCTTTATATCTTACATCGGCAGTAGCGAAGTCTGCTGTGAAACATTCAGCAGCTTATAAACGGAATCAGCAGATAAATGGTAAAGAAGGAAAAGGGAAAAAAGAGGAATGATAGTGGAATGGAGTCGAGTGAGGATATTTACATGTTTTTAAAAAATTCGAAACGCGTATTTCATCCGCCTGTTTGTTTTAGTAGAATATGGAAAAATGCTCTTCGAAGCACAGGAAAGGAGCGTTTGGAGAAGCTGCTTTGTCAGATATCAGCGATTAAATTCGTCGGTAATTCCGTGGCAATCAACTTCTGCGTCAGAAGAAGCTAGAGCAGGACATCGACGAAACATTCGCTTGCGGATCCTTGCGATTTGCGCTTCCCGTTCAAATGTGGGAACGCGAAGACCGTGCAAAATCGTCCAGTCTGTTACTTAAGAGACGAAAACAATCAACAAAAGTGAAGATTTCTGTGCGAGAAATTGCAAGACGTAAGGGATAAACAAAAGAAGCGAAATACGACTCCGCGGATGAGATCAGTTGCCGCAAAAATTGTTCCTGCTCAACTCAAAGGTTGACACATTTTAACTGGCTTATCACAGTTTGGTTCACTGACTCGTTTTAAAAATTTACATTATTGTGGATAACTCATTTGCGTTTTAAGTTTTTGAGATAATTTTTTTTTTTGCAAAATTCAGATTTTTTTTAAGTAGAAGTCTTGAATTTGGTACAAAAAATTATTTTGAACAAAATAGGCCCATGAAGGTCTATAGTAACCTTAAGTTGGTTGTATTACAACGTTTCTGTGCTCAATAGTTGCGAAATGCAAATTGAATGAAAATGGTCAATTTTCAGCCCAGTTAGAACTCGTTAGATTGATGTCTGGACGTGAAACTGATGATGTCCTTTTTCTCGGAAATACCAAGTATTTGAAGAAAAAAGCTACATAGCGTTTTTACTTTTACTAAGGCCTACTTACATGCAACAGTAGGGCAAATTCTATTTTTCAAGTCCTACCGAACTATTAATTTTTGATTCTTGTGTACATTTGCTCTTAATTTTTCCTTGGAATGATTCAGAGTTAATGTCTGGTTCAGAATCATTTATCCCAGTAAGGAACATCTTTGCCTGCAGTCTCGAGGCTAACATTCTGCTGCTAAAACATTGATTGATTGCTGAAGGAATTAGGTTGTATTGGTGGGGTAGAAATGTTTGGGTAATCCTTTAGGAGGTTGTGAAATTCTTAAGACCCCGAAGCAAAATTTTAAGAGAAAAGAATTATTTGCATGTTGTTTTTATGCAAGTTTAGCAAAAGTCATGCACAAAATACTTACTAGTTACATACTGAATTTGCAGGCAAGTTGTTAGAGACATAGATCACAGGATCAAGGACCGTGGACCCAGGACGATCCAGGACAGAGGACAGAGGACCGAGGACTCAGAACAGAGGATCAAGGAGCAAAGATAGGACTGAGGACTGACAACTGGAGATTAAGGACAGTGGATGAATGCAAGCCTTGAATGACGAACTTTCATAAGTTGAATTATAGATATATTGAGGTATATGAGATATTACCGCCAGCAGAGATGGCACAGTGCACCTTGCCCCGAGGGTTTTTCTCTGGGTACTCCGGTTTCCCTCACTCCTGAAAAAACCAATATTTCTAAATTCCAACTTAACAAAATTGGTGACACATTGCGGTGGGCCAACTGGGATGAAAAATTCTTTGATTACTCAAGGTAAACATTTGTAATACCAATTTATTACTCTCTGTTTATTTCCCAGTTACATGTGCATATGTGGTTCTGCAGTCTCCTTTGCAGCTGTTATTTTGGTTAATGAGCAAATTGGGAAGAAGCTTTATTTATTTTCTCTCTTTTTCATGGAGCTCTTTTTTAATCATAGGTAAAGGGAAATTCTCAAGTCAATCAATCAATCAATCAATCAATCAATCAACCAATCAACCAATCGTTTAACCAATCAAAAAATCTCTCAATAACTCTATTAATAGTTAAGATAAAAGCCCAGGATATGCAGCTAACTAGAATAGCAATTACCAACCTTTAAATTTATCTAGTTGCAATTTGAAGATCTTTAACATTGTATTCCAATACCACTTTGATGCACATGTAACTAGTACCCATGTAAACAGAGTATTGAACTGACCAGTGTGTTGTGTGGGTGTCGTTCATTTGCAAATAAGTGGCTTGCTTGTTACATTTTCCATACAATTCATTATATCAGAGCCAGGAATTATGCCAATAGCAATCATCACTAAAAGATAACTGAAACTCAATTATGGTTAAATCTATTTCCGTGAATTAAAAGTTTGGTAATTCTTGTTGTATTTTCATGCTTACAGACCTAAAACAAAAAAGAGCCAACATTTTGTTCAAAATTGCCTTAAAAAGTAAATTTGGCAATTATTATTGTTGAATTCAGAAACAGATAATGCAATGTCAAAAACCCATGTAGAAAATAAACCAAAATATATTTCAATTAGAAAGAATTTATGAAATGCTCTTCATCCAAGTAAAGAAACCTAAACTGAACACACAATCTAACTCAATCAAAGCAAAACTATTTAGTTCTTAATTAATATTCTCTACATTCCACATTGTAGTGTTTTTGATCAGATGCAACAAGACTTTCACATGCATTCTCAGTATATAAAGAACTCACAAGAATCTGACTTTTAGCTCTACGAATTTGAAAATGATGAATGAGTCATGAAAAGGTCATTCAAAATTATTATCACCAATTTTTAGTCGTAATTGTTTGTCCAAAGCCTCTGTTACTAGAAAATACAGTCAAAACTTATTTACCATTTTATTTATTTTTTACCCGTGTACAGACATTTTGAGTGCTCATTAAAAATTCTCATTTTTAAATTCTAGGATGCTTGTAAATGCAAAGCTAAAAATGTTCCTATCGAGTTGTAGCAACAATTTATTTCAGTTCCTAAAAGAAATTGAAGTTACACTTTTTGATATATGTACAGGCATTTTGGTGTACCACTAAAGAAGTCAGACAGCAGGATATAATCATTACAGTAAATTTGCTTTTACAGACGCCACTTATTTGCTCATGAAAATCTAGTTTCTCCTTCTCACAAGATTCCTATTGAGCAGCTTTATGGTGAAATCTGTTCACTTCCACCAGTTTTCCTCAGAAATCTTAAATTGAGTTTGGAGTTGAAAAACAAATCTTTTGCCAACATCAACATAAGAAACCTTTTAAGGTTCTCTTTATTTTTTTTTCCAATTTTGAAAAAAATCTACATGTATGTTGTACTTAAAATACCGCTGCCTGAATGCTAAGGTATTTGCTTTTCTTGAGAAAAATTTTTCCTGTTTTTACTTTCAAAAATAAAATACATTTTTGTAATCCAAATAAACTTGTTTTGGGAAAGTAGCTGCACAATAGGAAACTTGTATTCAAGAAAATATTTTACTTTTTTTGTAGTTTCAACGTGCATCATGCTCTAAAATCATTAGCTAATTCAGTTCTCACTGGCCACAATTATTCTCTTTGGGTGAGCAACATTGTTCAGATCAATAGCATGATGGTGCATGAAACTGTAGTATTGTTTTTTATCACCTTTGAACAAAGGAAGCTTCCAAAAACCACCCTTTTGTGGTAATGCAAGTTAACTCGATTGGTTGATCAAGAAATTATTAATTGAATGCAATACCAATCTACTGCTTTTCACAAATTTATTCAATTTACTTAAGTGTTATACAAAATTGTTATTTATACTCGATCAGTTTTTAAAAACGAATTAATGATAAATTCTTTGCCTCCTTTGTTTGAAGGTGCCACAGCAAGCTCATTAGCTCAGAAGTAAACAATTACTAATTAACTCAGCTAAGAAAACACTGCAAATTTTGGTGTCATAAGGTCTTCACGTTAGCGTTGACACTAACGTGTTAAAGATAGGCCAAACGTGGGGATAGTCAGAAGAACAGGGGTCTAGAACAGATCCTTCAGATCTAGTGGGTGTTCCTAGTCAGCCATAACATTGGCATCATAAAACATGTACCATGGAGAGAAAATTAACCTTCGTTAGGTTTTCGATGCAGTAGTTCGCAGTAGTTCAAAACCACTTGGGGAATTGGGCTTTTTAATCCTACGTTTCTACAAAAAGTTTAAACTAAGGCAGATTGAGTATGTCTAAGACGTTATTACTACTTAAGTATCAATTCAATTTACTGTGCTAATGAGCTTGTTAGTTTTTTTCTTTGAAGATGTGATATTTTCCACTGAACTTAGTATATTTTAGATTATTTTCAGGAACTGAGAAGGCCCACAGACCCGCACACAACTCAAATGGTCAGATTTAAATCTAGCCGATCGACGTCCCTGCAAGGTTGTGGAAACTCTTGCTCTGAGGACGGTGTTTCTGACTTTCCTCTGCAATATTCCAACTGAAAAATCCTGGTGAGTTTATCCGCTCCGCTCATTTTTGATGGAGGCACTTGGACACTTTGATGATGAGGTCGTTAGCTCTCAAGTGGAAAAGACATCATGGGGGAAGGTGAGGGTTTGCTTTTCATGTCTTTATGGCTTTACTTGACAACGTCAGAAAACCACACCTTTATTCCAATTGGCTTGAAAGATGTTTGTTCTCAATCAGTATTTCTAGCATTTTTCTGTTGTTGAGGACGTAAAACAGTAGTGCTTTAGTGTAGGTCATGGGTAGTACATTTCCAGGATGTTGGGGTTAGTTTTGAACAATGAAGGTCACAGATCTGGCTTGACTGGAATTTCACAAGCGACACTAGATTGAGCTAATAGTCATCTGGGATTCTTCTGAAAGAGCTGATTCTCGTTTAGGGCTTTTTTAAATTAAAGTAATAATTTTTTTCGTTTAAATTCTGAAGATAAAAATAAATTAGGTATCGAATAACAATAAATTAGTCAATTATCTTAAGAACAGAATTTATTAACACTATCAGTCCACAGTTCAAAGAAAAATTAAGAACATTAGCCGCTTAAAATATAAATTAAAATTATCTGGAATTACAACTTTGGCTTCTTTTTCTGATTAACTTCAGGAATTAGTTAACCCAAAAGAACTCAAAAGCAGTCTCCTGCGCTGGCGTTACTTGAGTTGTCACGCAACACTTCTTCCTGGAGTGTTGCGTAATGATACAGATAACGCCTATGAAGGAGGCTTCTTTTTGGGAAATTTTAATCTTAGCTACTAAACATATGGTTACATTATCCGTGATCAAAGTTCAAAGCGTAGGCCAATTGTTCATTTTGACTTCCATACGTTTAACTAACCTCGTAAAGGTTTTTTGTAATTAAACATCCATAGTTCGATATGAATTTTGTACGTCTAGGGTTTATCTTGCCTTCTTTAACTTACTTAATCTTGAAGTTGGTATTTAATTTTTTCCCGTAAACTTTGGCCAATTTCTCATTTTTATTTCCAAAACCTGAGATTTAGCGCGGAAACTTTATTTTTTGACTAAGTACATAACTGTAAGCTAATTATCAATATTGCATTCCAAAACTATAAATTCAACTTCTAAAACCAAGCATATATTTCGTTTTTTTTTTTAATTTCGTAAGCCAGTTGTTCAGCTTTACGTCTTAAACAAACTAAACCTAGGAAACGTTTCTCATCGTTTTTTTTCTAATAGTTGCTCAACTTCGTTGTTATCCTCTGGGATGCAGCGGCAGTTGATCGTGACGAGACGAAGTAAACCGAGCGGTAAAACCTTTCGTCGGGTCGGTTTTGCCGCTCGGTTTACATCGACTCTTCCGACTAACTGCCCTAAGTTTCCGAGGATCCTTCGTTGTTTAATGTTATTCAAAGCCAAGACTAACAATAACAAAAGCACAAATAAATTTTAAAATTCCACCGTGTTTGCCTTTTTTAAGACGGTTTTAACTGCGAATATTTAATGAGATATACTATGAATATTTAAACTACGATTCTTTCGAAAAATATTTGGATTTTTTGTTCAAATTAGACTCGATCGATTTTAAATAACTGAAATTGAATATCAAAACAAAGTTAACGCAATTCTAGGTGATGTGAACGGACGAAAATCGCCCGTTTGCTTTCGCATTAGTATTGGTTTACTTTAGCAAAATAAAAACAAACTACTAATCTTTCATCGCTTTAACTTTGATGTTATTTAAACATATGCAAAATTCCTAAACTTGTATCAGCTTGGACGGTAGAGTTTCAAGTGACTTGTGTTCTTTTGGTGAAGTTTGTGGGAGGTCAGTCGGCAGGAGGTTTGGTCGGCAAGTCAGATCAATGATTTTTTGCGTTGGATTCTTTTCTTGGCATCCATGGAAATTACTAAACATGACTTGTACTTTAGCGCTCCTGTTTTCCCTTTCCCTCCAACGGAAATTTCTAGACACAGTGCTTGGAACACGCATCTGAAATTAAATTTTGGCATTAATCTTTTCACGCATTACTTACAGCTCTGAAAGCTAATGAAAATTCCAATTCAAATGGTGTGGTATTATGACGTAGTTGAGTGAAACCGAGGAGGCATGGGGAGCAAACTCTCACCGCCCTCATTATGCCATCTCCACTTGAGAGCAAACGGCCATATCATTAAAATTGTCAAGTGTCGTCATCAAAGATGGCGGAGCAAATAAACAAACCAGGATTTTAAAGTTGGAATATTAATGAGGAACAGAAGAAACACTTCAACTCAGACAAGAGTGAAAACAACCCGACAAGCAGGGACAAGATCGGCTAGATTTTTTTAAAATTTTTTTTAACACAATAAAAACGCAAATAGAGACAAAGAGACAGTTTTGTGTGTTGTCGTTTTTACCAGCAATCCATCATAACTAACCAAGTAAACACTTGTGTCCATGACAAAGTCCTGATATACAGTGTTGTAATCTGTCACGCGACTTGTCCCGCAATCTTCTCGAAAACGACGTGAAAAGTTAATGAAACATCGAGCCGTGTAACACAACGCGCAACGGAAAAAACGTTTGCAAAACAAGTCGCTTCAACGGTTACAGAAAGTAGAACTAAGTTCCAACTTTCTCCAACCGCTGTAGCAACTGTTTCGCATAAATTCTGTCCGTTAAACGCTATGATAACGACCCAATGTTTCATACAACGCACTTGTCACGCCGCCATCGAAAACATTAAGAGATTAGTTGCGTAAGAGATTACACTGAATAAGGGGACCACAAACCAAGTTCTGCTTTTAAGAAAACCACTACTTCAACAATTGTCTGCCATAAAACTCTCATTGTACTTCTATCGCGTTTTCGCTGTAGTATTTGCGAGTTGCAAACTGTACTTAGTTGCTCAAGAAGTCGACTAATAAGTTGGCCCTTTGCGTAACTGTCAAAGAACGTCTTAACGTAAGCGTGATGCAAGTCTTTGCATGTCACGCTATAATTTGGTCACAGAGATCTAGACAATTCACAGCCGTAAAAATGCGTAACATCGTAAGCTCCAATTAGACTGTTCTAATTTAATAGAAGCACGAGCGATTGAAAATCCCCTCGAATTTGCGAGATATCAGCCTGTAACTCACTGTAGCTCCTCGAAAATCTGCGGTAAAATTTCAGCATGTAAAAGAAAATGCTAAAGTTTTCAAAAACGCGCGGAACGCGACAATGACTTTTTTGCCCGATGTTGACGTCAAAAGCGTTGGTCCCGAAAAAAAAAAATCCGGAAAATCCATTTTCCACACTGAGCAACTAAGCACATTTTGTGCCTCACAAATACAGCAATGAAATGAGGTATTAAACACAAAGACGCACTATAAACGGGATTACAAAAACGATAATTTAATGCGACTTTAAATTGTGATAGTAAATTTCCAAATAATTTTAAGAATTTTGCAATATTTCAAGACAATTAATTTTGTAAAATATGAATTAAAGATTAAAATAGTATCCAACTTTGGAGATGGCTATATCCTCAAGGAAATTAAATGCATGTTTTTAACTTTGTTTGTAATTGTAAATGTTCAAATAATCTTAAGAAGTGTCAAGTATTTCAAGAAAATCTTTTAACATGAATTAAAAATTAAATTGTATCCAAGTTTAGAGACAGCTAAATACTCAAGAAAATTAAGTGCCTTTTTAAATTTTTTCTCTTTTAAGTGTAAATTTATAATGAAGAATTTTGCAATAATTCAAGAGAATCTGTAAATATGACTTCAAGATTATATTGTATCGCAATGTAGAGACAGCTTTATCCTCAAGTTGTGCGTCTTTGTGGTTCTGAGAGCTTTATAACATACATTGCATTTCATCAGTGATTTCCTTGTACCCTCACATCACTATTTTACAATGGCCCATATTGTTTTGTCAAGAGACTTCACTTAATACGCAACCCAAATGGGGTGTAGTTATTTTCATGGATTTTCCGCGAGTTCTGGACCATAAAACAACCAAGACGTCATAGCCTAATTGCAAAGGGATTAATATACAGAACAGGTAATTGATATTGATTTTGTACTTATCACTTCAGCAAAAGTTCAAACAAAGTTATGAGAGTTTTGTTTTAAAAAGAAATAAAATATCTGAATCACACAGTGAAATCCCAATTTTGATTTCTAAATTCATCAATGATGCATTGTAGTAGATCTGCATAGTCAAAGTAATGAGAGTTTGGCAGAAATAAAAATTAAATCTTTTTGAAAACTCGCAAGTCGTTTTTGAACTCCATAAAAAACCGATGATAAAACCACTGAATAACAAAGTGGAATCACCATTTTCATTTTCTACTAATCAATAATTCGGTTTGATAAAGCCCTATTGTGAAAGTAATATTGGAATTCAGTAGAAATCGAAACTAAATCTCTTTGATTGAGGTGATACACAGTTGACATTTTGGAACTTGAAAACACTCGTCTCCCTGCCCTGCAGGACTTTTGAATACCAAAGTGCAGTTAATATTATTTTTTTTTACTTCATCAACAATTCATTTTAACACTTGCACATTGCACTTAACTGGTGATTAACAAATTGAAAAAAGCAAAATATTTCAAACTTTTTTACTGCCAGTCATCATATTTTCCAAGTGTTTTGCAGATTTGGGTAACTTGCAAAATGTATTGTTTTCAAACTCATGCTGAAGGGATAAGTGTTAATAAATAAACTGAAGTCATATTTGTACCAATGGGCCACTGTACAATAACTGCAAATACCACAGATATGCATAACCAAACAGGTCAACTGAAAACTAACAGACATCGCCAAAAATAACATGCATTCTAAATAAATTTGTTGAAAGTGGATAACACCTCAGAGAAGAATGTGAATAATAATGTGAATAAACATAAACAAAGAATTCTTCAAAAAAATTACAGACAAGCCATAGAATTTATAAAACAGCTTTTCAGAGAGTAATATTAGTTACTCAAAACTTTTATTCTAGTTGTCAACTGTTACAACCACTGCTAAAATCAATCAGTCCTTAAAATGTTTTGATGAGGAGTCTTCAATTTAGCAGTTACTCAATTATCAATTTGCCAATTATATTCACTTTCTTAGCAATTAATTTATCAAGACACTGTGGCCACAACAGCAGAGATTTATTCAGCATGCTAATGAAAATTCTTTGGACTACAAAAACAAGTCTCTTGTTGTTTTGAAATGGTTAAAAGAGAGGGTCACTCCAAAAAACACACAAAAAAGGTATATTGTTTGCCACCATTTTGAACAGTACTCAGCAGCCAAGAAGCATTTCCGTTGCATCGTTCTATCCAAATTTTGACCAAACGGCTTCCGACAAGCCTTTTATCTACTACTCTGGGTTATGGCTGCTCTTGAGCCATATTATTTTGAGCCAAACATGCTTCAGACTTGGAAATGATAGCATTGAAGATAGTCAAGTCAAACAGAATGACGTCACATAAAAAAGGCCTGGCTGCCAAGTACAGTTTCAAAATGGCGGCCTCTGAAGTTGCTTCTTTCGAGACAAATTTCTTCAGGATAGCAGGCACTTCAGAGGCTGAAACTTCGGTGAAAGGAAAAACCTGAATGTTTACTTGCTATAGGCGAAGATAAAAAAGTAAGCTTTTTGGAGTGACCTTTTTTAACTCGAAAAAAATCCCTTGATTTCTGATGCTGAGTTTCATTTTTCACCAGCTAGAAAGGAAATTTTTGGAAAAAAGAATTCTTTACAATTGGACTGCAGAAATATTTTAAAATATACATGCACATGTAGAACAAGAATGAATGAAATGATATGTCATCTACATTCAGAAATGTTCTCACTCTTCTGAAAAATTACTGTATTTCCTCAGTTGGCCCCCTCCCTCTGTAAAGAGTCCAACCTGTCCATTTATTTTTACTTGTTGTTCAGTACCCCTATCAGGGATAAAAGCAGAATTATATCCTCCAGCCCCACCTCCCCCCCCCCCCTGCAAAAAATATTCTCTCCGTCTCTGTGTCAAAGATGTATTGACCCATCCGTGGAATTCCTTCTTGACAACCTGCCTTGAAGTTTATCTGCAACCCTTCAACTATATTAAAGACAATGAAGTTTTGCAGTATTTTTCTGAAGGCAAGAAAGCATACAATGTACATGCTCCCAGGTGTACTTTGTTACCTATGACCTGGCAAGATTGCCATGTTGTGGTACGCTTCTCCCCTCCCCCTTATTACACCAGTCCTATGCCAATCTATTTTTGATTCTAATGATCTAAATGGCAGGGTGTTGTCTAGAATGTGAAACCAATCAGGGGTACATGTATGCATATTTCTCACATTATCACAGAACAATCTCTTCCAGTGATCCTCTGGCCCACCTGTATAAGGACACCAACCCAACCCCCAGCCCCAGTGCAATTTTTCAACAATGATGAAAAATTGCAGTTTACTCGAAGTTTTTGGAAGGGGAGAAAGAAGGGGGCAGTGGGTGTTAAATGATGAATTTTAGTCAGAATTTCCTTTCAACTCCTTCTTTTCAGTGTCCCTCATAATTAGCCCTAATCTCTTTCTTTTTTCCTGTTTTGATCCATATGGTGGGTGATCATATTATTTCTAAGCCATTCCAGTTGAGGTCAAAAAGGAGAGAATTTCCTGGTGGTGTCAACGATACATTTATACAGATCATCTGATTGTTTTGTGCAATCCCAGAACTTTGAATTGGTTGATTATATCAAGTCTCCATTCTAATAGGGAAGTCTTTCCAAATCTCCTTTTCAACATACCAATTGCAGTTTTGATATTTGATGCAAGTATGGGCAAAAATCAGGAAGTCCAACAAGGGTTTCAAGGAGGAAATACAGTAAAAACATAAAATACAACCAAATGAAATGTTATCCACGTTAAAACTACATGTAATTTACTTACTGAGCCAATGAAAGCAGTTTAAATTATTTACATGTCTGTGGTATTTCAAAATTAAAAGCAAAACTTGGTTTACATCAAGGAATGCAATGATCAACTCAAAACTAATCCTTAACCTGGGGAACCCTGGGAAATAATAGTGAATCATGACAAGGTTGGAGAGTGAGGGGGGGGGGGGGGGGGGAATTGAGGAATACATTACAGTATGTCCCATTCTGAGGTGCCCAAAGGAACAACTGTCAAGTTGCCAACCACAGAGAAAAAAAACAGGACAAGTATCATTAAGTAGTTTGTCTAGTGTAAAAGCACTGATGCTTTGATAACCTGTCAAGCCATAACGAAAAGGTAGTAATCAGTGACTGATCAGTTATGGTCCGATTCAACTGGTTTACTTTTGGTGAGGTGTTGAGGTTGGTTGAAGAACATCATGTGAGTTCTGTTGAGGTCAAGAAATACCATAGTGACTACTGTAGGGGTGAGTAGTAGTTGGTATAAGTTGAGTAGTGTTGGTTCTTAATTAGTTTGGTGGTCACTTATTTAAAGTGTGTTGTACTATAGGTTTTAATTTGAATGGAGTTAGTTCAGTAGTTTGGTCTAGTTATTTTTTTTCAAAGGTACAGTACGAAAGGGAACCTTCTCATTTTCTCCATTTATTCCCTGAACTTTCCCTGATTTTGAAAAACAAAAATTTCCCTGACTGTTTTCGATCCTTTAATAATAGTGCATTAATTAATTAATAAACGGCACGCAGTGCATGCAGAAGCAATGACGTTTAAAAATTGTTCCTAGAAGATTGGAACATAAGCAAACAATTTGATTCTTAAACTTTAGTGTTAGAAATTTTAGGGGTTTACATTTAGAGTAGTCCATTGGTGGTTAATTCAAGTAGTTTATGTACCAGGTCCATCTTGTTAGTCCATGTGCTAGGGGGTCAGCAAAATGTACCAACCCAAAAGAAAGATTAAATAACTGAAATAAAAAGCACTCCGCTGAATAGTTCCTCTCTCTGAAATCAACACCTTATTATCTTTAAAGATATTTGGCAAAGCTAATTACCTCAGTGGAAATTAATTTGTTGTTTTAACCATATACTTGTCCAAGAAAAAATCATTTTCTCTTGACTTGTCATATCGCGTGTGCGACCCACTTGTCTATCTGAAATTGTACGTATCGAAGATATGTTATCATGAGTTTGCCCATGAGCACAAATTTATCCAACACTGTATAAACCAAAATCCACCCCCAAATCTTCGTTCAAAAGCTGAAATTAAAAGCACTCCTCTGATCCTACAAACAGCAAAGGAAAGCTGCAAAGTACACATACAAGTTTCTCTCTCTGAAATCGACACCTTATTATCTTTAAAGATATTTGGCAACACTAATTACCTCACCGAAAATTAGTTTGTTGTTAACCGTATACTTGTCATCAATGAACACTCGTATTGTCTTTACCATGACAAAACAATTATCAATTGTTTAATCACAACCACTCTATCGTTGACAGAAAATATAAAACAGCACATTTCGAAAACTTCATAAAAAACTGAACACTGCAAATGAATCGTACCCTGACTTCATTATCACTACTGTAAACTGTATATTTCAGTGCTCATACAATGCTCATACAGTGCTCTCACAGTGCTCTTTCAATTCAGACACTGCTCATTCAATTCACTTCAAGACTGGCAAGAGTACAACTGTGCTACCAATCCGTAAATTGTATGTAGACCCTTCAGCTATTGCGTGTGCAACTTGCTTGTCTATATAAATTTGTATGTATGGACAATATGTTCTTATTACAAGTAGGCCAGTGAGCACAAATTTATCTGACACTGTATAAACCAAAATCAACCACCAAATCTTCGTTTAAAAGCTGAAATTAAAAGCACTCCGCTGATCCTACAAACAGCAAAGGAAAGCCGCAAAGGAAACATGCAAAGGAAGTTATTCTCTCTGAAATCAACACCTTACTATCTTTAAAAATGTTTGGCAACACTAATTACCTCACCGGAAATAAATTTGTTGTTTTAACTGTATACTTGTCATATCGATTAAAAGCAGTCTGCTGATCTTACAAACAGCAAAGGCAAGCCGCAAAGCCTTCACCTATTGCCTGTGCGACTTACTTGTTTATATAAACTTGTATGTATGGAGGATATGTTCTTATTATGAGTTTGCCCGTGAATGCAAATTTATCCAATACTGTATAAACCAAAATCCACCCCTAAATCTTCTTTTAAAAGCTACAATTAAAAGCACTCCGCTGAACCTACAAACAGCAAAGGAAAGCAGCAAAGGAACTCCCAGAGTGCATTTCGCTTCCACAGTGGGATAAATCATGTACGACATAAGCGCACGGACATAAGCGTGACAAAACTATCCAAAATCACTATCCACAGGAATGCATGCACGCCAGCATAAAGCAATGACGTCACACAATACGTCATCGCTTAAAAGGAAAAAAAAAGTGGTGCATTTTAGTTCTTTTTCTGCTGTAGAATTTGATGACTTGGGTACCCTGTAGGGATGCCCTTGGGGGATTCCCCGGAAGAAACCAGGTTAATTTTTGATTTGATCATTGCGTAAGGACACAAGGGTTTACCTGGTCCTGGATTGCAAAAAACATCATCATTCTGGAATAAGCTTGTCCTCAGGTATTTTGTCTTCAGCTGTTCAAAAGAAGAAATAGAAAAATTTAGATACTGTACAAATGTTTATGGTGTAGTGGCATTACACTAGGTGAAATGGTCCCCAGATTAAGAAGCCTTCCCAAAGTCCTTGAGTTATGATCTTGAACACAGCACTTTACTCAAACAGTAACATACTTCACCAAGGATTATATATGGATACCAACAACCTACAGTGGAAGGTCCCAGTTAATACAGCCACTAACGGGCCATGAAAATTTGGCCGTATTAGCGGGTTGACTGTATTAATGGGGTAGGGTCAGGCAAAATTCTTTCAACTGAACTTCTTCAGGAGAAAACCTCTTCTGTAGAAGGTCAAACAAGGCTGGCAAAATCATCCTCACAACTGGTCAACTGCCCAGCACCTAATGAAACCCCTGATTTATTATTAAGGGATAGTGTCATAGTCTGTGCATGTGTAAAATCTTGAATACTGTTACAGAATTCTGTGTTCAATACACAATTTGAAAGCTCAATGAATGCAGATTTTTAAGATAATGAAGATACATTCAATGGGTGTAGATTCCAGAAAATATCCATGCCCTTCCATCATCATCTAAACCCCCTTCTTCGCTTTAGAAATTCCACAATGCTTAAGAATTCAGTAATCATTCAACTGTCCCCTTCCCTACAAAAATTGTTACTTTTTCTTTACCACTGATTTGAAAGACCCTCTCTAACTTCCAGACACCTAAATATTTTACCCAAATTCACCCTTCGACTCTCTCTCCCCTTTTCTAACCTGACACTTAGCTACATGACCCATAGCCTGCAGAACAGGCAGATTAGCAGGGCAGAGAGGGAAACGCGATACACAAGTGCGGAGCGCAACCAGGAGAGCAAAGCGTAAGACAAAAAAAATCTGGCTGTAGTTACACCATTGTTTATGCTTTACGGCCCCCTTGAAATGATTGGCATGGAAGAATGAGAATTTATTGGCACGAAAAAATGCCTCAAGTAACCAATTTACAAATGTATACGTGACACTAAACAGTCAACAGACGTGAACATCTAAATTTACCTAAATTTAGATCATGTGGTGCTAAGAATGAACAAAGGAGGTATAAACCTAAACATCGAGCTCAGGAGACAAAAAGCTTGAACAGATTCAGCATACAAGAAACATAACCTAGACAAGCAAGCCCAACCAACCTGCTCCAAACTTATTTACCAATTCTGACAGGGGTTACACACAGGGTTTGTACCCTTTTTCAGAAACAGATTTCCAGGACTTTTCCAGGACTTTTCCAGGACTCTAAAATTCACATTGACCCTTTCACTTCCAAGATCTCAATGTTAATTCTCCTTACTGTCTGCCATACATTTCATATTTTTTTACTAGGGTTTAACAGATTTCCAGAACTAGCCAGGACCAGTAGCCTTTTTCCAGGACTTTCCAGTCCTGGAAAATGCCACAACAAAATTCCAGGACTTTCCAGGTTTTCCAGGACCCATACAAACCCTGTACATATCAGCAGTGAGAGATTGATCCAAGTTTTCACTCACAATACAGGGTTCTCCTGAAAATTTGAAGTAGAGGGAGAATAACTTTGAGTAGGCAGCGGACAGTGCCACAGTGCCAATAAAAAGACGTGGGGTGGTTTTGTCGGAGCCATGTGGAGCGGGGGGGGGGGGGGGGGAGGTAGCGACCGCAACCTTTTATTGGGGGGTCCGGGAACCTCCCTGGGAAAATTTTGAAATTGGGGTTCTAAAAAGTGCATGTATTGCAATCATGGTTTTGTTCTTTTCTCAAAGAAAAGCAATTTCACTGAGAAAAACATACATGTAATATAATGTGTTAGTTGAAGAGGTTAATCATTGTCATCTGTATCAAATTCGAAAAAAATATCAAAAACGTCAAAAACGTTCTCATTTTGTGGTCATCACGCATGTAAAAACAGATGAGAAAGCCACACGAGAAAAGAGTTTTGCTGGCATTGAAGGCGCTAGATTGAGGTTTGACATTTATTTTGTTACAACACAAGTTTTGAGTGGCTTTAACACAGTGCTAGGGGTGGAATTCATTGAACGTGATGAAGCTTGTGATTGGTAACCGTTGCAAGCAGAAGCCTGTAATACTGTGAATTTTCCTGCGGATTTAAGCTCAGAATTTTTTCTGACTAAGCGTGCGGGCCATCATCAACGCTTTGAACCTTTGCGGTAGTTTGGGTTTTTCATTCATGATTTCAAAAGTGATAAAATTAATACAATTAAACTTAAACTTGGCATATTTTACAAATGTTTCGCTTTATAGTGAAGCCTTGAAATAGTGCATGTATTTATCCATACTTCCCTGCTCGCTAAGCTTGCCTGTTTTATATCTCACTTTCAATATTTACACAAACATCTTACAGCTGCCTAGTTTAAAGATTGTGTAAGATCTTACAAAGTTTGTTTCTTTTGTTGAAAGAAATCTTTGCAGTTATTTGTTTTCGTAAATCCTCCATGTGCGAGCCAAGCACTGGGTTGCATGTCGTTGTGTTTAAAGAACTAATTAAATTACGCATACATTCACTGGAGATAAAAGAACTAATTTTAATCATATTTTTGAAAGAAAACAACTTATGACCTTCATTTGTGCCATCTTTATTTTCTTTTCGATTTATCCCACGTACTGAACAGCAATTGCTGGGTTTTTCGCTTCATTATCAGAGGAAAAACTGAGCTTTAACTTAACCCCGGCTGTCAAATATTAAGTGCTGCTGTCACGGCTCAGTGCCCACGTCATGTTTTTGGCGGCAATTCTCACAGCCCGAATGATTTCAGATTTCTTTTATCTAACAGCTATAAGAGTTGTATTTTTTAAACGCTACGTATTTGTTCAGAAAATTAGACATATTGTTTTTAATGCTTAATTTTATAGACGGATAGGCTCACATTCACATTGTTACAAATAATTTTTTTTTCATAATTTATTTACTTTGAGTAGCCGGCACGCCAAGGACGACTAGACAGTGAATTTCGCTGGTCGCCGGAGCTTACGGAGAACTCTGCAATATTTTCAAGACTGACAGCTGGACACAAAGCCTATAAAGATTTACTCTTCTTTTCGCATATTCATCAAACACCTCTCCCTGATTGCAGTTGCCTCTTGTTCACACACCATGGCTAGTTTCCACTTGTTCCATTACTCATCACCATTTTGAATTTGTCAAACAAACTTGAAAAATTCAGCCTAAACTTTTTAAGTAGTAAACCAAACTTACCACATGCACAATTCATTGCACTGTCCCCTTAAGTTTCATGGAAATCTTTCAAATCTACATATCCTTTGACACTGTTCAAAGAGGAGGGATTTACTTAGAAGAAAGTCAAATAGTTTTAGCTTGTTGTGATTTTAATTTACATGTTCCATTGTGTTAATGTACTAATTACTAAATATCTGCTTATTGTAATGATTTCAGGGCTCAAAATAGCGATTCTCTGGTCACCAATGAGATCCAAAATTGGGTGTTCGTGACCAGATATCAAGAGCAGCTTGCTGTAACAATCACTTATACCTTATGCAGGATAGAAAAAAAAACGATTTTCTCAAACTTTGCCAGGAAGGAGGTTTTCAGTAACTTGTTTCAAAACTGTAACTTTTAGGTTGTTTTAATATTATTTTCTTGTTGAGACAGCCTTACACATACACATTTATTGCTGCAAAAAGCAAATCGCAACCCTAAAATTACACTTTTTATAAATGCTAGCAAGCCAAAATAATAAGTGTGGCTAGAAAAGCTAACCCACAGTACTAAAATATCATCTTTTAGCAGCTATTCAACACTGTCAGATTTGTATGTAATTTAAACCTGACTTTCCATCAAATTTTCAAAATTATATGCTTCAACGATGTTGAGTCATGTCAAAATTTAGTTCAATTTTGTGGACCAATTTTGTGGTATATAGTTTACGTGTACCTGTCAAAACAATTTTCCTGGTTAAAAGTATCCCTTAATCTAAGTTTTTATTGCAAATCTAGCATGGGCAAAACAAAAAATAAAATTATAAAACACAAAAATTGAGAGCATCTTGAAGACTAGGCACTTATTATAAGCTAATTGCCTGACATTTTGACCTTTCACACCATGATCATTATCTCCAACATTGATCCAGAAATGTTTGCCTGTGGGTCTAATTCTCTAAGATCAGTTACTGCAATTGAAAATACATATCAGGCTGCAAACGAGCATTTTAAGCAGATGTTATTTTAATCATACATTTGGCGGTTGGCAACTACAGATAACGCACGCAACAAAATATCAGACAATAAATCAGCATAGAGAAAAATATTTGAGAAAACTAGTAGAATACATACAGTACTTGGCGAAATTTGGTACTTTAATTTAATCTATCTTGATAAAGAAATGGCTGAAATGGTAACATCGCTTGCAAGCTTTACATTGCGTGTACAAAACATTCTTAAATGTTGCCAGGTCTGAAACAGCTAGAGTATTGATTTAAGGGTCAGTACTTAAGGTTACAGTATACCTTCAGGGGTGTCTCGCGTGCAAGCGATGTGGCGCATGCAGTTTAAGCTGTAGATACCTAAACCCCTATATCAAATTAAAGCTTATAGAGCTGGCTATCAAACTATACCGAGAATTTTGAAATAAAATGAATTGCTGAATTTATCATGACCACTGAATGCAAGCGCCCGAATCACCTTTCGAAAGTTACAAGTCAAAGCAAACTTCATTTTTCGCCAATTTAATTTTTTCCTCGGTTTCAGGGCCCAAAGTGCTTTAAAAACGTGTCTGCATTTTGGCATATTCAATTGTAGTAAAAAGTTACAGAACATTTTTGAAATAGGATTAAAAAAATGTGGAGTGATCGTACAAAAATCCCTCTTGAAGAAAAGGTATTTCAAAATTAACAATTCCCAGACATGCTTTTGTAGTTCATATGTTAAACTAGCTACTGTCCAAATTTGAGGGCAATTGAACAAATTCCCTTTGAGTTATAACTCTTTAAAGTGTCTGCTTCAAGTGAAAAAATTTATTCGAGAAAACAGTGCTAAGAAAAATCTTCTGCTTCGCAAACAAACCCCGCCCTCAAATGCCTTCAACTGGGTTCTCAGATAACTGAGCCAATCAGTGCAGGGAAAGTTTACTACTGTTAACCTCCTGGTGAGATTTACGCGCGAATCTCTCAAAAACTCTTGTGTTTCGCAATGCGCTCAAGGAACTGAAGGCGGAGAGATAATTTTTCTGTAGCTCGGTTTTTCTTGAAGCTGGTCTCACTAAATGGGGAAGACTAAAAAGGATACGAATGCTAGAGTGGCTGAGCGAAGAAAACAAACAAAAGAAAGCGGGGGAGCAACTGTGTGTGGTCAACTGTGCATGGATAATATTTCAAATGGTCTCAATGAGTCCGGTGATTCGTCGATATCGGACTCATCAGAAGAGTCTCTGTCAACATCCCTGTTATTGCTGTCAAGTTCCGAAATTTTTACAGAACCTTTCTTTACTCTTACCACGAATATTTTGCCCGCCTTAGCTATAACTTCATCCGCGTGGCGAACTTTCATTTCTTCACTCATTGATGTATTTTCATTCGTTCTTTGCTGTTTTTGCTTTTTCGAACTGGTCCATGGTTTTAATGTGGTCTATGTTTACTTATAACTTAATAGAGTTACACCTAATACCAAAAATGCTGGGTAGTCAAAACAACAATGTTGATCAACTGAGTAGTCAATTCGTGACATCCATACAGGTAATTCCCGCGAAAATTGTCTCAGTTGATTGCATACGCACCACAGGGCTGTCAATCAAGAGGTAAACTTTTACTTCCAG